>NC_086319.1:68515405-68815405 GCF_036172605.1 Pelobates fuscus | reverse complement strand
GTTTTTGATATTTTTCTTTTTTTCTTTGTAGTTTGCTTCCATTATATTCTCCCTTTTTCCTACCTACGTATATCCAACCAACGTTCATAAAACGAAGCCTTCAGTTCACAAGGCCACTCAGTTTTAGTGAGTAGAAGGTGGCTTTTGTGAAAGTTGAGACTGAGGAAATCTAAGACCAGATGGTTCTAGGATTCATGACCATCCTCCGTATGTCATTATGTCATTTTAAAAAGGTTCTTGGACTGAGTTGTTTATGATCCCTGAATGAGAAAATAGTGCAGCGCACTCAGACTACAAAAATACAAAAAACAAAGAAGGCTACTAAAATGCCTAACTAAGTATAAATATGGGGATTTGGTTCCACCATATGGCCATATGTTGTTAAGCCCACCACTACTTTCAAAGTACCCCATTATCGGTGGGTCCTACACTACAATGTGGGAGACAAATAAATAGTAATAGTGTCATAAATAAAATAGTGTTAAATACTAGTAAGAGCATAGTGAGTATACAAACAAAAGTGATGAAAGCAATTAAAAGCAGTGTTAAAACTAGATCATTAATGTGTTAGTGCTGAAAATGAGTATACTCACTAATGCAGATGACTGTGTTCACTGGAAAAAATATTTTTTATGATCCCTGACCCATTTCCTAATTTTATTCTCACTTGAAAAAAAAACTAATTATAAATTGAGGAAGCAGTATAAACTTTTGTTGTATATATCTGTGAATGTTTGTATACATGATTTAAAAGCATGGTCCCTCTGACCTATCCCTTTGGTCTAAAACTAATGTTAAATCTGCAGAGAAAGTAATATTTCTGACATAACCCAATATTGGCCCTCTGCATATCTGCAGATGGATTGTAAATGGTAGATATCTTCCTCCCCTCAAATTATTCTGCACCTTTTTAAGCTTGAACTGAATGGTTGCATTTTAGCAGTTAAGTAGAAGAATATATCACATAGATTCTTTGCAGGCTGACACTCAGCTAAACTTGAACAGTCTTATTTAGGGTATAATGGAGAGGGGTGAGGCTGGTAACTCAGGGATAAAAACAAAAGTTGTTACACATGTTACTTTTTAAAAACGTCTTCTTGGGAAATAGTAGAAATAGAAAAATGGGCTTATATTGGTAATTCAGTAGCTGTGAGATTCTCATTGCTCCTTTTTAAGGCTCATTGATGCGCGTGGGATGCAAAGGTTAACCCATCTGGTCTGATCACATAGAAGCTACTGTAGTTCAAATTGCTGAAAAACTTAATGCTGGCCATGATAGAAAGGTGCCAGAACATATAGTGCATTGCAGTTTGCTGCGTATGGGACTATGCAACTGCAGACCAGTCAGGATGCCCATGATGACTCCTGTCCCCCTCGTATAGCGCTTTCAATAAGGACGTGAGAGTCAAAACTGAACCATGAAGCAATGGAAGGAGGTTGCCTGGGCTGATGAATTCTTTTAAATCAGGTGGATGGCTGGGTGCGAGTCCGTCGTTTACCTGGGCAAGAGATGGCAACAGGATGTACTATGAGAATAAGGAAGGCAGGTGAAGGCAGTGTTATGGTCTGGACAATGTTCTCCTGGGAAATCTTGGGTTCTGGCATTCATGTGGATGTTACTTTGACACGTTCCTCCTACCTAGTGCACAGGCACCCCTGATGGCAATGGCCTCTTTCAGCAGGATTATGCACCCTGGCACACTGCAAAAATTGTTGACAGGACATGTTCAGAGGTCTTGTGGAATCCATGCCTCGACGCATTAGAGCTGGAAACACGAGGGGACCTACACGATATTAACCCCTTAAGGACACATGACATGTGTGACATGTCATGATTCCCTTTTATTTCAGAAGTTTGGTCCTTAAGGGGTTAAACAGATGGTTTTAATGTTGTGGCTGATCAGTGTATATATAACCCTAACATATTTTGTTTTATTACAGTTTATGTCTATAGCTGAAGAGCCCACAATTGTCCAGACACTGACATTTACACACTTTATTTTATGCTTTGAGAATTAATTTGCTGTCGTAGTTCTCGTAATTCTATGGGGAGGAGGGAGGGATACTTATAGTTAACACGTTCTTATTTATTTTTTTAAATGTCAGCATTTGAACAGTCTACATCATAACAGCATGTTCAAAATGTTAACTGATATGTTTAATGCTAAATTACTATGTTATCTTTATTTAATTTTGTTTTACATTGTGTTGCTGTACAAAATTAAATTAACAAAGGGCATACTACGGAGGTGGTAATGAAAGGGTTAAATGCCTTTCCATTAGCACCATATCTGCTAAAATTACACTATAGAACAAATTAGCGAAAAAACGGTTCATATATTGTTAATAAAGCATTTTACAACAACGTTAAGAAAAAAGTAACAAAAGAAAGGAAAAAATCATTACATTGCATCTTTTTTTCTGTTAATTATATGGATGAATTACCTTATTTTTCGCTCCATAAGACGCACTTTTTTTCCCCTCAAAAGTGAGGGGAAATGTCTGTGCGTCTTATGGAGCGAATGTGAAGGTTTACTTACCTGTCTTGTAGCATGGGCCGGCAGCACAGGGCGCACCGCGGTACTGGAACTTCAATTTCAGGTTCCGGTTTCCGGCGGGACTGAAAGGAAGTGCGCACTCAGTGTGCACACTTCCTTTCAGTCCCACCGGAAACCGGAACCTGAAATTGAAGTTCCAGTACCGCGGTGCGCGCTGTTAAGCCGGCCCACGTTACAAGACAGGTAAGTATTTATGGGACACTATGGGAGGGAAAGTGCACTATGGGACAAGGGGAGGAGGGGGGAGAACACTATGGGAGGGAAAGTGCACTATGGGACAAGGGGAGGGGGGAGAACACTATGGGAGGGAAAGTGCACTATGGGACAAGGGGAGGGGGGACCCTATGGGAGGGAAAGTGCACTATGGGACAAGGGGAGGGGGGACACTATGGGAGGGAAAGTGCACTATGGGACAAGGGGGGGGGAGAACACTATGGGACAAGGGGAGGGGGGAGAACACTATGGGACAAGGGGGGGAGAGCACTATGGGAGGGAAAGTGCACTATGGGACAAGGGGAGGGGGGGAGAACACTATGGGAGGGAAAGTGCACTATGGGACAAGGGGAGGTGGGACACCATGGGAGGGAAAGTGCACTATGGGACAAGGGGAGGGTGGGGGAGAACACTATGGGACAAGGGGAGGGGGGTGGGGACACTATGGGAGGGAAAGTGCAGTATGGGACAAGGGGAGGGGGGACACTATGGGAGGGAAAGTGCACTATGGGACAAGGGGAGGGAGGGAGACCACTATGGGATCATAACACTATTGGACATGGGGAGGGGGGGGAGAACACTATTGCACAAGGGGATGGGGGTTAAAGAACACTACGGGACAGGGGAGGAGGGGTTAAAAATCACTATGGGACAAAGGAAGGGGTGGTTAAAAATCACTATGGAACAGAGGAAGGGGGGGTTAAAATCACTATGGGACAGGGGAGGGGGATTAAAGATCATTATAGGACAGGAGAGGGGAGTGGGTGGTAAGGAACACTATGGGACAGGGGAGAAAAAAATATATTCTGAACAAACTGTCCCACAGTAAAAAAAACACTATGGGACCGTTTGTTCAGAATATTTTTTTTCTGTGTTTCCTCCTCTAAAAACTAGGTGCGTCTTATGGTGTGGTGCGTCTTATGGAGCTAAAAATACGGTATACTGTTCTCTTCATTTTATTGTATAGATTGTCAAGACTACACCAGAGAGCTTTTAGGATATATCTAAACACAGTCAAATCGAAAAGCAAAGCTCTGTAAATTGATTTTAAAAGATTGTAAAAAGATTAAAGCTACAGTTGCAAGAATCTATATTGAAATCATGACAATAAATAATAAAGTGCATACCTTTTAATTTATATTAGTGACCCATTAGAACTGGCAGGATCCATACTGAGCACATGAAGAGGAATACTAATTGTAAACCACTAATCCATTGTTTTATGTGCTGTCATCAAACTGTCAACTCAAACGATAGCACGTAAATGATGGCGAATTTTCTTTCTTGTTGCTGTGCTGAGGAATCTTTTGACATGTATGTCAAGAGAAACCCAGGCTTATCACTCAGATTTCTCATCTCCGAGTTCATTTTGTTGTGTGACTTCGGCAGTGCAACCTTGTCGTGATTGAAAGATAGCTGAACTACTGCAAAGATATCCTGCTCACTCTTACAACTTACTCAATGTCATATTTCTAGTTACATAAATGTACAACGGTACGTGGGTGACATTTCATTTGTCATTTAGAACGAGTGAAGAGGCATGCACTATTTGCAAAGTTCATAACAATATAGGAATTATGGCTTCTAAAAGACTGAAACCGACGTGATTTATTTATTAAGATATGCAATAGGGTGTAAAAATTGCTAGCAGTAGCAAATATAAAACCTAAAATAAACAATACAATATAAAGAAAATGCTAAATCAATGCTGTATGTCCAATATTTTGCTATCAGAATGTAAAATCCCCTTGTTGACTTCACCCAATACCAATAATGTAGCTTTGGCAGACATCAATTTAAAGCGGCATTAGGTCCGGATTAACCATTAGGCAAAATATGCACCTGCTTAAAGGTGGATGCTAAATAGGGGCACCAGAGGTGCCCTGTTCATAGTAACCAGCTTCAGTGCAGTGGTAAGGCTGCAAAACCAATGTGTTGCCTCTAAGAGAGTGTGTTCTCTGCATGCCCTTTCCTTCTCAGACTTAAGGCAATAAACTCCAGTAAAGATGAGGATATGGACTGGGGACAGAATGGCCCTACTGCAAAAAATGGAACATGACAAAGAGTTCAAGGTGTTGCCTTGACCTCCAAATTCCCCAGATCTCAATCCAACTGAGCATCTGTGGGATTTGCTGGAACAACAAATCTGATACATGGAGGTCCTACCTTGCAACTTGCAGGACTTAAAGGATCTTCTGCTAATATGTTGGTACCAGATTCCACAGGACACGTACAGAAGTCCTGTGGAGTCCATGTTTTGACAGCTTGAGAGTAACCTAAACGAAGTTTAATTTTCACTCTTTCACCTCCTTCCATTTGATGCCATTGTTTTTTTAGATAGTTTTTAAATTTAAAATTTAAAGGATATAATGGGAATTTGACAGGTAAAAGAGGGGAATTTGGAAGTGATGGCCAAATTAAGTTAATGGAGAGTTGTAGCTACCAGTAAAAAGGAACAAGGGAAAGTAAAGGGAATGAGAAGGTAAGTTAGACAGATGTGGTACATATGAAGGGGCATGCTATAAATTTAGTAGGAACGTGGATGGGTGGAAGTACTTAGAGAAAATGGAGAGATTCTGTATTGCTTGGATCTGGGTGTGTGTAGTGAGGACTAAGGAAAGGAACAGGGATGGAGATGATACACCGTTCTATGAAGGCAACCAGATGTGGCAAAGGATGGAGAGAGAGGGGGTGGGAAGAGCAAACATTTTTTGTTTACAATTGAAATGTTTACCACCAAATTCTATATCCAGAAATATTAATAACTATATGTATATAGCAATAAAAAATGCATGCACACAGCATTCCTGCTTTTCAGCCGAATCCTATAGAGGATAGAAATCAAGCATGGGACTGAACCTCTTACACACCCCTATCCAATCAAAAAGGAAAGAACAAGTGGCTGAAGCTAGGAAAATCATCTTAGCAGGGTCTCAGCACATAACTTGCTGGACTCATACACACTAATCCAGTGGCCCAGCATATTAGGTTTTGGATGAGACTAGGCCGTCCAGGGGACTTTCGCAAGTTAAGTGTGGGAGCGGTGGGGATTGCTCTTGTTACACTATTTGTAACTAAGCTACATGATTTGTTCTCATACTCTGAGCAGTTTATCAGCCAACATTGCATATGCTCTACTCTTTTCCTCCTCTTTTGTTGTATTGGTCATGCACTGTATTTCTCTTGATATAATTTAGAACAACAAAAATATGCTGTTAACCACATGTATGCATTCCTTGATGTGAGCTTTGCAAATTACTGCATATATGTACCGTTATTCTTGGCATTAACCTGCCCTTAAAAAATAAAGAATTTTTAAAAATAACTAAAAAATAAAAACAAAAAATGCATGCACAGAAAGTTACAGTGGCAACCTACAGGTACAAATGGTAACAGTGCTATTGCAACAAATAATAATATGGGAACAAAGTTAGAAGTTAGGGCAGGGCCGGACTGGGCCACCGGATACCAGGAATTTTCCCAGTGGGTCACGGCACCTGGGGCCGGCAGGAAGCCCTAATATTTTATTTAAATTATTTTTCCCTCGGACTGTGACAGCTTCTGTCAGTCCGAGGGAATTCAGGAGGCAGGTGCTGGGGACTGGTGCAGACGCATCAAGGCTGGTGAAGGCCGGAGGGAGCACTGAGTCTCCCTTCCTGATTCCCAGGCAGAGTCTGGTTTTCAGCAGAACATGGTCCATCAACGCTGATAGAACAGGCAAATCTGTGGAAAATTTCTAACTTAGAAACCCATGGAAAATTCCTGCTTATTGTTCCACATTTAGAACATTGCCCAGAATTACTGTATACTCCTATTTACAGCACTGTAAACACTGCTTACTGCCTCCACTTTATATGCAATCATACAGAAATGTATTCACAAACCTACAGCACTGTACACGCTGTATCCAGGCCACTGTACCAGTTTGGGACTTTTCTCAGGACAACAGAAGTCCCAAACTGCTACTGAAATGTTGACCATCTATGCACTTCTAGCACTTTATGTAAGTGTTATTTTTTTATATGTAGAAATAAATGCTCAGTCTTAAAAGAAATCCGTGAGTGCAGACTACCATTTGGATTTGTTTGTATGGGCTTGTGACCAAAGTTTAGCACCTGGTATTAAAACAGTGATCATATTAAAGCAGGAGTACAAGAACTGTGTGTGTATGTATATATATATATATATATATATATATATATTCAGGTCTGGGGAATGGGCAGGCCAGTCCATAGCATCAATGCCTTCGTCTTGCAGGAACTGCTGACACACTCCAGCCACATGAGGTCTAGCATTGTCTTGCATTAGGAGGAACCCAGGGCCAACCGCACCAGCATATGGTCTCACAAGGGGTCTGAGGATCTCATCTCGGTACCTGATGGCAGTCAGGCTACCTCTGGCAAACACATGGAGGGCTGTGCGGCCCCCCAAAGAAATGCCACCCCACACCATTATTGACACACTGCCAAAGCGGTCATGCTGGAGGATGTTGCAGGCAGCAGAACGTTCTCTACGGCGTCTCCAGACTCTGCCACATCTGTCACATGTGCTCAGTGTGAACCTGCTTTCATCTGTGAAGAGCACAGGGTGCCAGTGGCAAATTTGCCAATCTTGGTGTTCTCTGGCAAATGCCAAATGTTCTGCACGGTGTTGGGCTGTAAGCACAACCCCCACCTGTGGACGTCGGGCCCTCATATCACCCTCACGGAGTCTGTTTCTGACCGTTTGAGCAGACACATGCACATTTGTGGCCTGCTTGAGGTCATTTTGCAGTGCTCTGGCAGTGCTCCTCCTGTTCCTCCTTGCACAAAGTCTGAGGTAGAGGTCCTGCTGCTGGGTTGTTGCCCTCCTACGGCCTTCTCCACATCTCCTGATGTAATGGCCTGTCTCCTGGTAGCGCCTCCATGCTTTGGACACTACGCTGACAGACACAGCAAACCTTCTTGCCACAGCTTGCATTTATGTGCCATCCTGGATGAGCTGGATGAGTTGTAGACTCCATCTTATGCTACCACTAGAATGAAAGCACTGCCAGCATTCAAAAGTGACCAAAACATCAGCCAGGAAGCATAGGAACTGAGAAGTGGCCTGTGGTCACCACCTGCAGAACCACTCCTTTATTGGGGGTGTCTTGCTAATTGCCTATAATTTCCACCTGTTGGTTTTTCCCATTTGCACAACAGCATGTGAAATTGATTTTCACTCAGTGTTGCTTCCTAAGTGGACAGTTTGATTTCACAGAAGTGTGATTGACTTGGCGTTACATTGTGTTGTTTAAGTGTTCCCTTTATCTTTTTGAGCAGTGTATATATATATATATATGCGGTTAGCTGGGGGGACAGGCACTCACTTCCTCCCAGTGATGGCTGCTGATATTACATGGGGCCAGCTGTTAAAGCACCGCAGGCCCCTGATGAAGCATGACCATCGGGTGACCCTAAGTGCATGGGCCACCCAATGGACCTCCTCACTGGGGGCCCCAGTGCAGGTGCTATTCTGGTGGAAAGAGCTAAAAAAACATTAAAAAAAAAACATGGATACCAATGGAATATTTTTCTACATTTAGCACTTTCCACCTAAAATAGCACACATTCGGTCTTGATAATATTTTATCCATTTAATAATGTATTAAATAATAATAAAATTTGGCAATATCTTACAATTGCCCACATACTGTTGCATGTTTAAATCTTATGTTTTGCCTGCTACTTTTGCAATGCAATAACCAGTGAATAGTTAATCTACCTTCATTACAAATAAAAGCATAGTGTTGTGAAAATATTTGCCTGCCCATTTTTCTCTGTACCTACTCTAAACTGGTTTGATTGTGACACCAATCACAAAATAATTATTATTCTAAAAACATAAGCAAATCACAATAACACACGCACAACTACATGCAACTCTTGAGCTTAAAAACATAGTAATATATGCTAAGCACGCAAGCAAGAAAATTGCAAATTACTTTGTATTTTGAATTCACATAATATTATTGTGATTTTCATGCCATGGTAGTGGTTTAATAAAAGCCCTGGATGCATAAGTATTTTTTTACCTTTAATTATACATTCAGAGTATGTTATTGCTTATGTTAATTGTGTGCATATGCTCCTTATTGTAAAATTAATTTCAAATGTCAGTTTATGCTGGACCAGTGTAATAAATGATGATACTCTATTGCTTTTCTCCTTTAGGAGTCTTAAATTATTTTAGATTTTAACTGAATCAAAAGCTAATTAATGCATTTTACAATTACTCAACTTAGCTGTATATTGATGACCTCAGAAACTCAGAAGACTCACGAAAATCCTTGCAACCCTGAGATTTGAATATATGTTACATGTAGTTAGTTAACTAGATAAATTATCTAACCATCATTTATCCTCGTCAAACAGTTAACCCCTTCACGACGGGTGACGGACGAGGTCCGTCATCCTGGGGATGCCCTTAACGACGGGTGACGGACCTCGTCCGTCACGCGGTAAAATTAACCCCAGATCGCCGCAATCGCGGCGATCGTGGGGTTAATGGTGCTCCGGTCTGCCTCTGCATTAGAGGCAGACCGGGAGCACCGGATCGGGCTGTCCCAGCTCATGTGCCCGCTCTGACAGCATGTCAGAGCGGGCACATGTGCTCTGTATACTCACCTCCGCCTCCCTGCACTTCCGGGTTCACTGTGAAGTGCAGGGAGCCGGATCAGTGATGATCCTGCCCCCTGGTGTTAAAAAAAAAAGTTAAATTAAAATCCCACCCCCCTTTACCCATATTAATAAAAAATTAACCCCTTCCCTGCCAATTGATCACTGACTACAGTGATCAATTGGCAGGGATTACATTTTAATATGATCTGATTTTTTTTTTTAACCCCTGAGGGTTAATTCTTTTTTTTTTTAACCCTCAGGGGTTAAATTTATTTTATTAATTAATTTAAATATTTTAAAATGATAAATTTAGCTAGCTGGGGAGGGTGGAAGTTAGTGGGGAATTGGGGGATTTAGTGTTAGGCTAACTAGGGGTTAACGTTAAAAAAAGTTTTAAAATAAGCTTTAAAAAGTTAAAAAATTAAGTAAAAAAAAAGTTTTAATAACGTTTAAGTAAAAAATAAAAAAAAAATAAACCCTTTACCCAGTCCAAATAAAAATTAACCCCTTACCTGCCAGTCTATCACTGCCTACAGTGATCAAAATACAGATCACAGTATTATACTGTGATCTAATTTTTTTTTAACCCCTGACGATTAACTTTTATTTATTTTTTAACCCTCAGGGGTTAAATTAATTTAATTAACTAATTTAAATATTGTATAATTAAATATTTTGCTAGCTGGGGTGGGTGGGAGTTATGGGAAAATGGGGAATTTACTGTTAGTGCTGCTTACTGCTAGTTAGGGGTTAACGGTAAAAGAAAAAGCTTAGAAAAATGTTAAATCTGTAAAAAAAAAGTTTTACGAAAGTTTAGGAAACTTTAAAAAAATGAATAAGCAAAACAAAAGTTTAAAAAATAGTTTTAAAAAGTAAAAAAAGTTTTAAAAAGTTGCAAAATTAATTTAATAACGCTCATTACCACTACACCTGGTACAAGCTAGCGGAAAAATGATCCCACGCTAAGGTTCAAAATATGCCTTTTGAAATACCCTGGGATGTCTTCTTTAAGAAATGGTATGGCTTTATGGGGTATTTGGATTATATAGCCTGGTAAAATACTCTAAAATGGGACATGGGCACAGCGTAAAAATTTAAAGTTTGAAAAAAAATGGAATGGCTGTGTCCCAAATGTGCCCCTCCGATGTCCACATATACCTGGCAAAGGTACATACGGGGGTATTTTTGTACTCAGCCGACATAGCTGAGCAACATATAAAGTATTATAGAGTGGTGGTACACATAAGGTTTGCAAAATATACTGTGCAAACTCACTTTGTGTGTCAAAAAGGCAGAAAAAACGCTTATTACCACTACACCTGGTACAAGCTAGCGGAAAAATGATCCCACACTAATTTTCAAAATATGCCTTTTGAAATACCCTGGGATGTCTTCTTTAAGAAATGGTATGGCTTTATGGGGTATTTGGATTATATAGCCTGGTAAAATACTCTAAAATGGGACATGGGCACAGCGTAAAAATTTAAAGTTTGAAAAAAAATGGAATGACTGTGTCCCAAATGTGCCCCTCCGATGTCCACATATACCTGGCAAAGGTACATACGGGGGTATTTTTGTACTCAGCCGACATAGCTGAGCAACATATAAAGTATTATAGAGTGGTGGTACACATAAGGTTTGCAAAATATACTGTGCAAACTCACTTTGTGTGTCAAAAAGGCAGAAAAAACGCTTATTACCACTACACCTGGTACAAGCTAGCGGAAAAATGATCCCACACTAATTTTCAAAATATGCCTTTTGAAATACCCTGGGATGTCTTCTTTAAGAAATGGTATGGCTTTATGGGGTATTTGGATTATATAGCCTGGTAAAATACTCTAAAATGGGACATGGGCACAGCGTAAAAATTTAAAGTTTGAAAAAAAATGGAATGGCTGTGTCCCAAATGTGCCCCTCCGATGTCCACATATACCTGGCAAAGGTACATACGGGGGTATTTTTGTACTCAGCCGACATATCTGAGCAACATATAAAGTATTATAGAGTGGTGGTACACATAAGGTTTGCAAAATATACTGTGCAAACTCACTTTGTGTGTCAAAAAGGCAGAAAAAACGCTTATTACCACTACACCTGGTACAAGCTAGCGGAAAAATTATCCCACGCTAAGGTTCAAAATATGCCTTTTGAAATACCCTGGGGTGTCTACTTTAAGAAATGGTAGGCCTTTGTGGGGTAGTTTGAATTTAAAACTTACGAAGATGCTTGGAAATTGCACATAGGCCCAGCGTCAAAATTCAAAGTTCTGTAAAAACTGATATGGCTTGGTCTCCAATATGCCACTGTAGCTTCACAAAATAGTGCCAAAGACATTCATTGGGGATGTCTTTTTACTCAGAAGACTTAGCTGAGCATAATTTGGGGGGTTTGAACTTAGTGGCACATATGAAATATACAAAATGCCCAGCAAAAATGCAATCCGTATGTAAAAAATGCACAAAATTATTTTTTACCACATACTTTGGCATGTAATGGTAAAAAAATGGGGGCATGTTAAGGCACAATATGCACCTTATGAGATACCCTGGAGTGTCTACTTTTACAAATGGTAGGCCTTTGTGGGGGTTTTTGAACAGTCAAACTGTTATAATACCCCAAATGGAAGCATAGGCTCATTAAATCCGTCTCTCAAAATTCTACTGTGAATACTGAAAAGGACAGGTCTCCTGTATGGCACTGTAGCTTCACGAAATAGTGCCATAGACATACAATGGGGGTGTCCTTTTACTCAGAAGACTTAGCTGAGCATAATTTGGGGGGTTTGAACTTAGTGGCACATATGAAATATACAAAATGCCCAGCAAAAATGCAATCCGTATGTAAAAAATGCACAAAATTATTTTTTACCACATACTTTGGCATGTAATGGTAAAAAAATGGGGGCATGTTAAGGCACAATATGCACCTTATGAGATACCCTGGAGTGTCTACTTTTACAAATGGTAGGCCTTTGTGGGGGTTTTTGAACAGTCAAACTGTTATAATACCCCAAATGGAAGCATAGGCTCATTAAATCCGTCTCTCAAAATTCGACTGTGAATACTGAAAAGGACAGGTCTCCTGTATGGCACTGTAGCTTCACGAAATAGTGCCATAGACATACAATGGGGGTGTCCTTTTACTCAGAAGACTTAGCTGAGCATAATTTGGGGGGTTTGAACTTAGTGGCACATATGAAATATACAAAATGCCCAGCAAAAATGCAATCCGTATGTAAAAAATGCACAAAATTATTTTTTACCACATACTTTGGCATGTAATGGTAAAAAAATGGGGGCATGTTAAGGCACAATATGCACCTTATGAGATACCCTGGAGTGTCTACTTTTACAAATGGTAGGCCTTTGTTGGGGTTTTTGAACAGTCAAACTGTTATAATACCCCAAATGGAAGCATAGGCTCATTAAATCCGTCTCTCAAAATTCTACTGTGAATACTGAAAAGGACAGGTCTCCTATATGGCACTGTAGCTTCACAAAATAGTGCCAAAGACATACAATGGGGGTACCGTTGTACTCAGCAGAAGTAACTGAACACATAATAAAACTTTGTACAGGAATAGCACACACCAACTTTACAAAATACACATGAGAAGTTCTTTGTTATACGTTTGTGTGCGAAAACCCCCCAAAAACACAATTTTACTCCAATATTTAGCAGAGGTTGGCGGTAAAATGGCTACGTAGAAAGTGTCAAAACAACCTTAGGTAAATAGCCTGTGATGTCTACTTTATATAAATATATACTTTTGTGTGGCAATTTTGTTTTATTTTATGGCTATTAGGCTTACAAGACAAACATACCAAATTCTAAAATCGCTCCACATTAAAATTTTATTTTACTCCTTGTGCTTTGTGACCTGTAACTACCAAAAAAAACTTAAAATCCCAGACACATTATATATTCTGTAAATCAGAACAAATAAATGAATTTATTTTTAATTACTTTCCTTAACCTGCACTAATTATGGACACATTATGATTGCAAAAACTGTAAAAAAAAACAATATTTTTCATTTTTTTTGCATTTTTCTGTATTTTTTTTATAATAAGTAAGCATTTATATATATATATATGTTATATCAAATTAAAGCCCTTTCTGTCCTTTAAAAAACAGTATATAATATGTGTCGGTGCAATAAATGAGAGAGATGCAAATTGCAGTTGAACGCAAACAGCAAGAAAATGCAAAAATTGCTTGTGTCATTAAGCGTAAGTCAAGCTTCTGAAGCTCTGTCCTTAAGGGGTTAATAGTCACTCTCAATCGGCAATATAATTTTGTAATGTAAGATTTTTTTTTTCTAGTTAAAGAAGAAACAGTTAAGTCTCTTTGTCACAGATGGTATTAGTCAACTTATCCACATTCTTACATCAATAAACGTGATTTAATTTAACAAGAGAGATTCTTGTCATTGTCAGACCACCACATAGTCAATTCTCCCTGCAGCTCAACAAAACAGCAGGAACTGTGTTAGAGAAATTAAAGCCTCGGAAGTGGGATTGTCTGGAGGACATTTCATTATGTCCAAAGTTAGAGAAGATAGCCTACACATTTAGGGAAGTGTCGATCTAAATTTAACCAAACAGGGAAAAAAGAATGGATTGATTTATCTGACAAATGAAATAGATTTTTGAAGAATTGGTTTTTAAATGAAGTCTTTTCTTCCAATGGGATATTTAAAATATTGCCTATTAGAGATGTCAAAAAAATTAAGATAAATTTAAGTGAATGTCACGAGAAACTTGATTTAAATTCCTTTCTGACAAAATATGTTTATACTAATGATATCAGAAGTTAGATATTTTTTTTAAATATGGTGTGGCATCTGAGGGTGTACATTGGAATGTAGAAAGTAATATACATATGCTTTCAAAAAAGTCGCTTAATTTTGCAAATATAATTTCCACACCAACTAGATTCTTCAATCTCTTCCTAACAGAACAACATGTCAGATCCATCATGACATTTTCAGATTTTCCTAAGCACATATTTTAAGGGGTTAAAGGGACACTGGGAGCACTGATTATAGGGTTTTCACTGCAAATAATATGTGAGAGCTATCTTTCAAGCCATTTTCAAGGTGATTGCTAAAAACAAGGGTTCTGTGGGCACCTAAAGCACAACCCCACTGCTAGGGTTGGAATGCAGAATTGACTGCTCTTATCCTAGCTGTGTGGCTCTTTCATTCAATTTAACATAGACCTTGATTTATCAAGCTATTTCAAATGACCCAATAATGTTAGAAATACTGTCCAAAAGCTTTATCTACAGAAGTCACCATTAACGTCTCTGGAAATTTTTCGTACATAAATCATTTGGAAAAATTTGTTAACAGCATTGAATTATTTTAGAAAACTTATAAAATTGAGGCCATATGTTTTCTAGGTTTTGGAATCGACACAATATTAGAACTGAGATATCATTTGAAGATCTGCTTGTGCATAGAGACACAGGTTAAAAACGGTTTGTTAATAATAAAATAAGCAAAGCACAAATGGCAGTTTTCCAATGAATGTACTAGAATGTAAAACAGAATGTGTCATTTTATAAGTTGCATTGAGTAGGCATAGATGGACTGAAAAAGTATTAGCAGCCAGTAGCATACGTTCTGTCTATTCTATTTAGATCTCATGTGTACAGCACAGGGGTCAAATCTTTACATGTGTTTATACAAGCTCTGTCACTCAGCATTAATAAAATTCAACATTATATATCTGTAAGTGGTGTTGGTAACGTAGCTGGATGCATAGGCAGTCTGACCAAACTAAGTGGTCATCTTCCTACTTAACTTTCAAAAAGTCAAGACACGTACATTTTACGTTGTCTAGTGATTCTGCGATAATGGACCTAAATTACTTTAGTCTTACATATTTTTATATCATTTTATTGCTACTGATGCCTAACAAGGTGTCATCATTACGTATTTTCCGGTTTGAGACATTTCTTATTGATACGACTGTGATGAGCCTTTTATATTATTTGTTGCAGTTGTTTTTACCTATGGTATTGTTTCATTGTTTTTTCTCATTTACTATTTTAGGGCTCTACAGCTTAACTTCTCTGAGTTTTTACTCGTGTTCTCCCTCTCTTCTCTTTTTTCCCCCTAAACAAATAGAGTTGTATTGGCTTATACTATAAGTTTCTTTACAGCATGGCCCTCAACCAATCAGCCAATATGCCAACCTCCATACACAAGGGTACAAAAGACGGTTCTAAGAAAGATTCTGCTAAAACACCGGTTCCTACACAGATAATTGTTGATGTGTAATAATATGTCATCGCCAGCTTTTACACATTATGCAAGAAAATGCCTGTCACCGTTATTTATTGGAAGTGACAAATGAGGGGAAATAGCAATACGGCAGCGAAAGCCATTTGCCCCATGTTGCCAAAAATCCCACTCTACGTAAGACAAAGTAGTCTCTACTTTGTCTTATGACATCTGTTCATTGCATTTTAATTTCAATGAAATTCCAACACAGTCTTTACAGGTTTTTCATTAAGATTCTATGTTTATGAAAATCTAGTAAGCTTTAATTTTTTTCCAACAGGCCATAAATATTTTAAAATTCCTGTGCGCCACACAGATTGTTGTTGTCATTAAAAAGCATAAAGCACTGTGTGCCTGACACTGTGCGATCCTGCTCCTGAAACTGATATGAGGAGACAGGGGCTCAAGATTCAGGGAAAGTGCAATTCTCTTTCCACAGCAACTTTCTTGGCATATCAGTGATCACTAAAGGATTGACATGTAATAAATGGCAGTAGCTGCCCAGGAGTGTAACTTCCAACAAACACAGACAGACCAATATCCAGGAATCTAGCAACCATAGCAAGTCCAGTCCAATCCCTTCACTGCCCCTTTTGCAGCAATCTGTGTGCCAAAAATACACAACATACTAAATCAAGTGAATAATGTGTGGCCCAGAACTTCTCAATGCTATTATTTTTCATTAATTCAGGATTCAGAGTTAATACAGGATTCAGAGTTAAATATAAATATACTTATATATTTATATTTAACTCTGAATCCTGTATTAATGAAAAATAATAGCTTTGAGAAGTTCTGGGCAATCCGCCTGCCATGACTTTTACTTATAGACATATTAGTTATTGTGTTTGAATACAGGTTTCTCAACAATGTTTATACCAAGTCCCCTAGAGTTCCCCTTGTACTATTGTCATTGTTTTTTCTACTTTGCTGCACAGTTAATGCAACCCAATATCTATTATTGTAGACTTTTTGCTTACTTATTATTTAAGGTTGTTATTTTATTTTTTGGGGGGGGTATTTCAGCCTGATTATCACCAGAAGAGCGGTCTCTTTGTTTAATCACTCAGTGAGACCATTTTATGGCTCTTATTGACCTTGAGGTTAGGTTAGTAGACGTCCCTGGTGAATTACTCCTCTCTTGAAATACAAATTAAATTGTAATTTTGGTTTAGTTCATTTTGTCTACTCTGAGTATTTTCCCAGAATAGCTTTTGTTTCTGGGTATGCATTTACTCTATACTGATAACACTGTTTAGGTACTAATGTTGTCTATCTCCCTTTTAGTCAGCTTTCAGCCGTTTTGGCTTTTTGTTGAGGCTTTTCTTTAGTGTCCCTTAATATATATATTTTATTTTAAATTTTTTGCAATAAAGCTGTTTCCTTAAATTTACATACTTCTCACATGGACCTTTCTGTGTTTCTTTCTGTATTTAAGGGGTCTTATGGCTCATTAGACACTTGTGTTTCTCTTCAATTTTACTTTTTTTAGGGGTTAACCCCCTAGTTAAGGTTTCCCTAGCCCACCATCTAGCCTCTTTTGGGGACTAGTTTTTCCTCAGAAGACTTTCTCTCTCTCTCTCTCTCTCATATATATATAAATATATATATTCAAAATATTTATTGGTATATATTCAAAATATTTATTGGGAAAGGCTGGAATTAATTAGCACAGTGGCATAGTTGCTAGGATATAAAAAAAATACCAGAAAAAGCCCTGTGTTTCGCTCTGCCCCTTTCATGTTCTCTAAAGCCATTCGTAGTTACCTCTTACATGACATTCCAAACTGTATCCGGTTTGGCAGTATTAAAACAGAAAATGAAGAGAAATGCATGTTTATTCTGACAATAGCTTCTGAACAAAGTATTTGAATTGTGGGGTATTGCTCGTTAAACCAGCTCATCATGCAAGCTTAGTGCTCAACAGGTGATACAGATATTTCCGTATAACGAGCACCCAGCTTTGACTTCTATCTTAATTAAGAGATGTTTTCTCCTGTTTGGTCAGTTCATGAAAGGATTATTGTTTTGCCGCAAACCTCTCTCCTAACCTGGGAATGGTATCTATCATGCATTACCTCAGGAAAAAAAAAAACGAAAACTTGTCAATTCGACTGACAAGACAGGTTGCTATGGAAACGTGGGTAGTCCCCCCCCCCCTTTCCTTCCCTCCTCCTAACTCCACCATTCACAGTTTCTATGGCAGACCACTTGAAACGTGTCATATCTGGATGAATATTATATCAAAGCTCTTCGGTTTTTCGTCTTTTGAAAAAGAGACCTTCCGATTAACAATGTACTGCTCATTTAAGATTCCCAGCCCATGCCAGTGTTTACTGGGTTAAACATCGCAGGTCAAGCCATACATATTACATGAATGCACCTGTAGTATATTCATGAGAAGCAGAATTTAAAAAACTACTGAGGAAGTTGGCATGGAATTGTAAAATGTAGAAAGAAAATATATTATGAAGTGTATAGTAAACTAAAATTATCAATTTTCTATTTACCATATTTTTCGCTCCATAAGACGCACCTAGTTTTTAGAGGAGGAACCCCAGAAAAAAAAATATTCTGAACAAACGGTCCCATAGTGTTTCTTACTATGGGAAAGTTTGTTCAGAATATTTTTTTTTCTTCCCTGTCCCATAGTGTTCCTTACCACCCACTCCCCTCTCCTGTTCCATAATGATCTTTAACCTCCCTCCCCTGTTCCATAGTGATCTTTAAACCCCCCTCCCCTGTCCCATAGTGATTTTTAACCCCCCCTTCCTCTGTCCCATAGTGATTTCAACCCCTCCTCCCCTGTCCCATAGTGATTTTTAACCCCCCCTTCCTCTATCCCATAGTGATTTCAACCCCTCCTCCCCTGTCCCATAGTGTTCTTTAACCCCCTCCTCCCCTTGTCCAATAGTGTTCTCATCCCATAGTGTTCCCCCCTCCCCTCATCCCATAGTGTTCTCCCCCCTTTCCTATAATGTTCTCCCCCCCCCTCCCCTTGTCCCATAGTGCACTTTCCCTCCCATAGTTTCCCCTCCCCTTCCCTTGTCCCATAGTGTCCCCTCCCCTACCCTTGTCCCATAGTGTCCTCTCCCCTCCCCCCATAGTGTCCCCCTCTCCTCCCCTTGTCCCATAGTGTCCCCCTCCCCTCATAGTGCCCCTCTACCCTTGTCCCATAGTGTCCCCCAATTACTTACTTGTCTTGAAGCGTGGGCCGGCTTCACAGCGCGCACCGCGGTACTGGAACTTCAATTTCAGGTTCCGGTTTCCGGCGGGACTGAAAGGAAGTGTGCACACTGAGTGCGCACTTCCTTTCAGTCCCGCCGGAAACCCGAAACCGGAAATTGAAGTTCCAGTACCGCGGTGCGCGCTGTGAAGCCAGCCCATGCTTCAAGACAAGTAAGTAAAGCTTCACATTCGCTCCATAAGACGCACAGACATTTCCCCTCACTTTTAAAGGGAAAAAAAGTGCGTCTTATGGAGTGAAAAATGCAGTCCTTTTTTAAAAAAGCTAAAATAGAAACCCTCAACTGTAATATCTAAACTATAGCACATAATTATTGACTTTATAAAATAAAATTTTATGACATATCATTATTGTTATTGTGTATTCTAGATGAAAAAAATATATATTGTTAAAATAATTTCATTCTTAAATCATGATGGTCAAATGGTCAATGTGTAGATTTGCTTTTATAATTAAATTTAACATTTAGGCTGTAGTCAAGCCATGAAGCATAATGCATGTAAGTTCCATAGGTGATAGTGCCTCACCCATTCTCTCTGATCCATCCGCGAGGAATATCCATAATGCATTGCTCATAGACCAGGTGAAGCTTCACACGGGTAGCAGAAGATGTTACCATGAGAGTGGCGTAATAACTGCAGCTAGAGCTAGATATATGTTGTTGTTTTTTTATATATGAATGTATAGCTCTGTTTTGTGGCATCTTAGCGAGAGCTTTGACTGGCCACACTTTTAGTAACAATAAGTGGGAGCTTTGACATGTGCACAATTTTAGTAGTGGATTATAGTGAATTAATAAAAGATTCTAAGACTTTAATACTCTAAGTTCCAGAACCGCTACAGCTTAATGCCGTGGTTTTGGTACCTGGTCCCTTTAACCCATAAACACTGCGTTTTCTGTGAACAGTCAGTTTTTTACAATTGTTTGTTAGGACACGTCTAGTTACTCAGAGAGACAATACAGATGCTTCTTATTACAGGCCGACAATGTTTGCAGGACCTAAATTCAGCATCCTCACACTCTGTATGAAGACAACAAATGCTTCCCATAGAGATACATTTGTATAATGCATATCTATGAGGATACGCTGATTGGCGTAACACACAGGTTTCTGCAAATGTACAGTTGACCCTGCAGTGGTTCTCTTTGGAGAAGCATTGGATCATCAGTATTGATACTCTCAGCCAGAGGCAAAGGAATGACCAAAGATAGGCCAAAGTAGGGAGGGATGAAAGGTGAGCAAATAACTTTATTTGAAATGGACACTATAGTCACAAAAACTTTAGCGTAATGAAGTTGTTTTGGTCTATGATCATGACCCTGCAGCAGTTGTTCAATTCTCTGCCATTTAGGAGATAGATCACTTTCTTCATGCAGCGCTATTCACACCTCCCTGCATGTGACTTACACATCCTTCCTAAACACTACCTGTAAAGTGAGATATAATGTTTACACTTCCTTTATTACACAGCCTACTTAATTTAGAATTTCTTATCTCCTGCACTGTCAGTAGCTTGTCAGACCTTGCAGGAACCTCCTGTGTGTGAATAAAGATCAATTTACAGAGATAACAACTTCTAAAGAAAGATAACATCTGATTGAAAATGAAACTTTTTTTTTTTATGCAGGCTGTGTGCGTGATAGCCAGGGGAGGTGTGGCTAGGAATGTGTAAACAGAAATAAAAAGGTATTCGACTCCAAAATGGTAGAGAAATGAGCAGTGAAACTCCAGTCCACGATCTATCACATCAGAACTGCTTCATTAGGCTGAAGTTGTTTTGGTGACCATAGTATTCCTTTAACTTCTAAAGGGAGGCCATGAATCTAGAACTGAAGGAAATAACTTTAATGTTAGAAATACATGGTTTTATCTCTAACATTAGAGTTTTGTTTTATCAAATTAATATATAAACAAGCACGCACACACACACACACACACACACACACACACATTCACACATAATGCCTAATGTAACTAAGCTGGTAAGGTCTCCTAGTTCCTTTCATGTTATTTCTAAAGGCAACAGAGCTAAGAATCTTCACACAGTGAATGACCTTTACAATAGCATTAAGATCTCCCAGCATAATAAAAGAACAGTGGGTTTTCGGAGAAGTTGAGCTCTGTGTGAGATTTTACAAAAATGCTCCCTACTCTTAACTGACAGTTTTTATTCTCTATTAAGGTCAACCAAACTACACAGAGAACAATGTTTCCTATTTAATATCAACGTTTACAGGCAGTTAGACTAAATAAACTTTGTGACTTAATTCATAGTAAATAATGTTAGTGCAATGTTTGATTGTAGGTAGGTAATAAATGGAAATGTGGGAGAAGCAAACAAAAAAATACTTATTTTAATTCAGTAAAAGGAAATAAAGCAACAGAGTTAATAGTGACTTTTATAACTAATGTTAACAGTTGAAATAAAGTAAGTTTGCGAAAGTGTTTAATTGCAGTAATTGCAGCTTTAAATAATCAATTATATTTGGATTATTACATTTTAAATATTAAAAATGTTGAATTCGGGGGGCGGGGCCGGACCGCCGAGCTGGACGGTCGCATGCAACAGAGGCACCTGCTGCACAGCTCGAAATACGCTGAAAAAACGAGATTTTCTTCGAAAAACTGACCGTGCACCGCACTGCCCAAAGCAGAGGATCTGCTGGTGCCAGGGTGAGGCTGGCCTCCCCGGCTACAGTCCCCTGGAGGAGGAAACTTTGTCCCGACTGAGGCTTCTCCGGCGGTGAGCGGGGCGGACGGCCGCCGCACCGCTATCCTGCCACACAGCGCCCAGACTGGGTCTTGAGCGGACCCGGCCCTGTCCCCCCTCCCTATAGACCGGGGGGGTGATCCTGGTCCTCGCCCGGGGGCATGGCAGCTGAGGCACCAAGGCGCCGCCGGCACACTCGAGGGCCTCACAGTACCAAGCAAGATGGCGGCTGCCACGTGCGCCGAAATAAGCAGATGGGTGTACATGGCAGTGGAGCACTGAACACACAGCATCACGACCTGATTCAGGTCAGAGAGGCCAGAGGAGTTGAAGGCTCCACTACACCCTTCAATCGATCTCCTACAAGTGACAGCAACCTGCCACGAGATAAGCGGGCGACAAGGGAGGCCTACCAGACCCACAGCGGCAGAAGCACCAGTATGCAGTATGCGCCACGCTCACAACTCTGCCGCCAAGCGAAGAGGGCCACACAAGCAGGTGACGGACTCAACATTGCTCCTGGAGAACACCCTCACCTCGTTCCCCAAAAGAGGCTAACGTAAGAATCACATCTGGAGAGGCATTGCTGGCAGCTAAACCTAAATCGACGCTTGCACCAACTCAAGCCGACAAGCTGGAGCAGACAGTGACCGACCATCCATGCAGCGCCGGACCCACCAAGACGGCAGTACCTGAAACATATAAGGACTTACGAACTATTGATCTATCTGGGTGACAGTATGCTATACAGGTTGCTCGATGTCTGGCCTGAACACACATAAGCTTGTACACTGAGTTGCAGACCACAGCTTATATCTCACCCATTGTAACACATAACTAAGCTAGCATAAAGGGCACACTAAAAACACAGGGTTTGCCAATCCACTTTCACTCGTGCCTAGCTAACTAAGGGAAATTTGCAATCCACGGTGTAAACTGTGTGTGTGCCCACTATACTGGGTACCCTGCCCTCCCGGGCAAGCAATATGGGAGTAATCCCAGATAAGCGATGCCATCACACAAAATAGCACATGCCCTGGCTACCTCTTACAGCACTACACTAATACTTGAGATGAATAGGGCAATAGTGACGCTCACTAGATACTGGGAAACTACTGTTAATCCTTATCACATGTCCACATTACCCAGCGGATCTTTACATTGATCCTTAAGACACACTAGCAATGTTTAACAGCTTGAACTAAACATGCGTAACTTATTGTAAGAGACAACAGCTAGACGTAGCCCGTATTGCTCACTTTACATGTGTTTTTCTGTTTTTATATTTTACAAGCGTGATTGTTATGTGGACAAACCGAAACTTACTGGCTTATATTCCTATACACCTTGTATGCTAAGCCTAAGTTTTAATTTCCCTTGGCGTAGCGTTTATTTTTTATTTTATTTTTCTATAATTTTTTTATAACATGCTCTGACTTATATCGGTGTATTAGACTGTAAGCGGCATATATCTGTACATGTCTCAACTAATGGGCCTTATCTTCTTTTTTTTATTTCTTTTATTATTTCTTCCTATAAGCGAGGATATGCAATAGAAATGTTCACCATAATCTACTTTTACGAAGCGAAGATGTAACTCATTATAGTTAATACGACGAACCCACGTATGACTAGCCTGCTTTATTAATATAAAAATGTGTATTTCCATCTAAATGCTATATAACGGTTACCAAGTCTGTATGTACAAAATGCTGGATTTTGCCGTTGTGGCATTGCTGACAAGCGGTTGTTATTCATGAACAATAAAAATAAAGAATTAAAAAAAAAAAAAAAAAAAAATGTTGAATTCAATTGTCACATAGAGCTAAAAAAAAAAAAAAAAATAACATGTCAATTTACCTCCATGTCAAAAAAAGTATCAATGTGTATCTCGAAGAAAAAAAAAAATCTTAGCGCAAGTACCAAAACTACCAATAGACATGCATCAAACATTTCCAGTTTGTCTTTAATACCTTAATTAAGGGATATCTGCAATGAGATACAAAGCTGATGTGCAGTAAATCCTACACCCGTGCTAAGCATTCATAGAATCTGGCAAGTCTTAAGGTATCCAGCAAATGGCCTATATATCACTCCTGATATATTAGTTCAATCTATGTTAAATCACATATTGGATTCATTCTCTACACATCAATTTGCAGCAAATTAAAAACTAATTTTAGGTCTCAATTTAATATTTGAGGATAAGCTTTTCGAATTATTGAATATTCTTGGATAAACTTTTCAAATAATTTTTGCAAAATATCAGAAAATATACAATATTAAAAAAAATATATCTATATATAAAAATATTGCCAAAATATGAAATCTATTTTTTTTTTTTTTTTTTTTTAAGTTTATTCAAAATGTTTCAATCATTTGTAATGCTTATCCAGAAATATTTAAGTGAGGCCATAATGGCCAGTTAGGCAACAATAGTCATTCTGTGACCATACAAGCTTGAGTTGTTTCAAGTTTAGCAATGTTGGTTTAGTTTAGTGACGTTTAGTGAATTCTTCACTGTCAATGATTAACACTGATGAAATTAACATTGCAGTTTACTGGAATACACATTATTAACCTCAAATCATACGCTATATGAGTACAATGAGAGTGATGGGTGTTACCATAAATAAGGGTTGTCTTTAACATTGATTGGACCCTGGGCAAGCATTTGCTTGGGCCTCCTGGATCCTGCTTCCCCTCCCCACACAGACACACACCTCCTACTTCTACCCCCTGGCATGCAATCACCCCCTCCACCCCAACACAGTGGCATAGCTAATGTAGAGAGGGTCCTGGTGCAAGACATTTTTGGGGACTCCCCTCTAGCGCAAGGGTGGAGGAAAGATAGATCCTCATCTGTTGTACAATTCTTATGATGCTATGCCAGCTGGGTATCTACCATTTAGCCATTCTTGCAGGGTTGTATTTGTGAGCAGTGTTTTTACATTTGAATGTGAGCATGTTGTTGTATAGAGTATGTGTGTGCATGCAGGATGTAGTATTGGTGTTTGAGTGAAGGGGTGTGTTTCTATATACTTTTAGAGTTTGAATTCAGTGGTGTGTTTGTATCTAATGTTTGTGTTTGCAGGAGTTTGCTTGGATGTTGTGTTTGATTGCTCGGATGTAGGACATACATTCACAGATATACATACACATTAGCACATAGATACATGCACACATCTGGACACATGCACACACTGACACAAACAGAGCGGCATATACACAGACACATACATACACACACACACACACAGAGAGATAAAAATACTGGCACATCCACAACAGAGATATACATTTACACACACTGACACAGATATGTACACACATTAAGATACACACAGACACACGGGTACACATGCAGGGGTGTATCTGTGTGCAGTGTTGGCGTAGGAATGCTGGGATGTATGCATTGTCACACACAGACACACACTGAGATACACACAGGAACACAGATACACATTCAGTGGTGTATTTGTGTGCAGTGTTAGTTTTGGAATGCAGGGGTGTATTTGTATGCAGTGTTAGCATTGGAATGTTGTAGTGTATTTGTGTGCAGTGTTGGTACTGGAATGGTGGGGTGTAGGCATTGCCACATGCATAGATACACACACAAACTGACACTCATATACACACAAAGGTACACATACAAACTGACACACAAGTACACAGACACAGGTATATATACACATAGATACACATAAACACTGACACAAAGGTACACATACACTGACACAAACACAGCCAGATATACACACACTGACACAAACACGGCCAGATACACACACTGACACTCACACAGCCAGATACACACACAGCCAGATACACACACTGACACACACAGCCAGATATGCACACTGACACACACAGCAAGATACACAGACACACGCAGCCAGATACACACACTGACACTCACACAGCCACATACACACACTCAGATATATACACACACAACCAGATACACACACACAACCAGATACACACATTGAAACACATACAGTCAGATACACACACTGGCACACACTGCCAGATACACACACAGTTAGATACACACACTGACACAAACACAGCCAGAAACAGACATACAGTCAGATACACACACTGACACAAACACAGCCAGAAACAGACATACAGTCAAATACACACACTGACACAAACACAGCCAGATACACACATACAGCCAGATACACACACCCAGATACACACATACAGTCATATAAACACACACACAAATATCAATTAACATAGTTTAGCCACCCTCCGGTCTCCTTACCTTTAAAAAAGGGTGGCTTCCCTGGGGTCCAGCGGGAGCTGGATGGCTGAGGTTGATGGAAGAATGAGGAACATAGCTACCACAGTCCCTCTCCTCCTCCTTCTGCTTGGTGTGTGCCTCCTACTTCTACATGTGTGCCTCCTCCTCCCCAGTGGCACTCTGTTACTTGGAAGAAAGTGATCTCACCTCACTTCCTCCTAGCAGGAAGGAAGAAAGGGGCTTGGTCCGGAGCACTCTTAAAGGGCCAGAGGGGCCCTCAGTACTTCTCCTGCCGAAGCCGTCCTCAAAATTTCTCAGTATCCTGGTTCGTTGTTCAGCCTTGGTTGCAGGAAGAAGATTCACGGGGCAGCTGCTTTGGGCCCACCAGGAGTTATTGGGCCTGGAGCAGCTGCCCCGTTTACCCCGTGTTAAAGATGACCCTGCCATAAATCATTGGCTAAAGAAGCACCTAGAAAACACCAAGTGTTATGCATACAAATTCATTTTCCCCTTTTAAATTCAGCCCTGTGAGTTGATTTCACAAAGGTTGAGAGTCCTAGTTACCGCATGGAAACATTGTTTTTTTTTTTTTTATGCGATAAGAAGAATGCTCTTGATAAATATTTGGGCTTTAGCAGCTGTAGTGAAAGAATGTGGTGTTCTGAATTGGAAAAGCACACTAACCGGGTTATTTACAAAGTGAGAATCTGAACCAAAAAATAATTGACTTCGAGTTTTTTTTTAGTTTGGCTATTTTGACCTGGAAGGTTTACTCCGACCACCACGACCAGTGATTTGAAGTTGTCATGGTGGTAGGAATCTGTATGTGCAGACATACCCATATCACCTATAGCCATATCACGTCTAGAAATATCACCTAAATTAAACCTACATATTTAGTAATACATAAAAAGTTTTATTCAAAGGGCACTGATATAAAACCCCTGTTGTGTAATATCATCCCCCATCATGCCTGGCAACTGCAATGGTGAAAGAGCCTCAGGGGAGTTGAGTTGACTTAACACAACAGTTAAACATTAATATTTAGGAAACACTGCACAATAATAGTTAAAAGCTTGAGAGAGTCCATAGTACCAACTTGTTTGAAAAAAAGAATGGTGGCTTTGGTGTTTCCAGACAGACTCACAGCCAGTAACACATATATATTTATTTCACTGTGGGTTTGTTGACATTAAGCCTGAAACCATGGACCCTGGAGCTGTCAAGTTACACAGGTTTTGTTAACTGAATGCCTTATAAAGACCAAAGAACACAGGAAGTTAGTAATAGGTAAAGATATTTATCAATCATTTAACACAATGTAATGTTCTTTCATCCCACCATGACCTGAGTGTATGGAGAGGGGGCTACTCACAAAGCTGTCCTGCTAATAGACGCTGTTAAATGTTTAATGCTTGTATTTTTGGTAAAAGATCCAAAGCTTGTTGGTTCTTTCCTACTAGGGACCAAGGGAGGCCAAAAAGGTAAATCTATATTAGAATCCAAATTATTCTATGCCAGACAAAAATATTATGGGAACTGTAGCCCAAGGGCCCACTTTTTGGTCATCCCTGATATACACATACAATAGTGTATATAAACAAAACTTGCCAGAGTGTGTGTATTCCATACAAATCTTCATTATCTCGGACAGGCTCCATCATTATTTTGGACTGGCTCCGTCATTCAGTTCTGTGTATAAAAAATATTGGTTAGGTAATAAAAACAGCACTAGTTTCATATTTGTTTCTTGAATGAGACTGGTTTTTACTGCAGAATTACATCCCCCACAAATCCTTGAATGACACACTGAGAGGAAAATATTTAGGGATATTTTATACCTCTGACACAATAGAAGACATGTTTTGTTAAATCCTTTGCAAAACGGTTTGTCCCATTACATGAGAACACGACCTGGGTAGTTTTGGCATCAGCGGACTGTAGTGTTTACGATGCTTGGAGTGATCCATTCATGCACTAAAGTGGCTAAATGGCTATTAGGACAAACAGATACAGATCTGGTGGGCTAATTTTTCACTTCATTCCAGTTAGGGTTTTATACTAAATTCCCTGAATTTTCAGTAGCATAAATAGATAGACAGACAGATTGATCAATAGAAAAATCAGTTTCCTTTTAAGAGTAGTTCAGAGCAGTGGTTGCCAACCCAGCCACAACTAAAAGAACAGATTTTGTTTGCATCCACCTAGACACAGAACTTGGTAAATATCTAAATGCTGAACTGTCCGTATGTCTTGACGACATCATTTTTTTTTAGTTAATTTTGCTAAACAGTTAATGCTTAACGAGTAGAACTTTCTTCACTTGTTGCTAGCCATAAATTGTTTTACACCTGCTGCGGTTTGCAAGAACAACGTGTGTAAAGTAAAGGCTATGTGCAAAGTTCTGTGTGAGCATTAAAACCTTTCACTGCTTGATTGCTCATATTAACACAGACAGGACTTTGAGATGAGGCAAACTGCACACACCATTATTTACCAAGTGTTTGGGAAACTCTTTGTCAGTGACAGTGAGGAAGTTTCGTTCTCAGCAAAAGTGATGATGCTGACAAAATTCAGGCAAGCTCAGTCAATTATCTCTAATAGCTCTTGTATACGGTACTTTCAAAACTTATTATGAGACTCTCAAAATGTAAATGCATATCCGTTACACATTGCTTCTCAAGCTTGCTGAATAAATGTGTGTGTCGGGATTCTTTTTTTTTTCAGGTGTGGAAAAAGCTCTTGTTTGGACTTTGCTTTTTCCACGCACTTGTCCAAGAACGACGTGCCTACGGGTCTCTTGGATGGAACATATCATACGAATTCAATGATGCTGACCTCAAAATCAGTGCTAAGCAGCTTCAGGTGGGTTTCAATAAAGAATGCAACGTGTTTCAAAAAGCAATTATTTTCATAAAAATGCGTAGATTTCAAAGGAGTGATGTTCAGAAGTACTCTGCTGGCTGCATGTACTCAACCATTAAAAAACCAGGAAAAATAAATACTCCTAAGGATTTATTTACAAATATTTTTTTTTTTTAAGTCTGTACTCCACTGTGAATCACTTTAAAGTTTCTGTTTCTTTAGTAGCTCTTTGAACTTTTCTGCTGTGAATTATCTTGAGCTAGCAACATACCTGAAAAAAATATTATTGTAAAATTGAAGAGATTAAACAGACAATTACAGAATAATTCACTGTTTTGCAGATAAATCCATCTTCGTTCCAATCATGTTAAATCACAAATTAAAACATTAGAAATAAAATAAGAAAAATGAAAGCAGCAATAAAACAAAGCTCCCTGAAAACATTTGTCAGAATAACTAACTTAATCACAAAGTCTAGACATCATGACAGGCAAAACCGAACCAGCTTGGCTCCATTTTGAATCAGCATGCAGTCGTATACACTCTCTTCCCAACCTCTTATGGACATTATCCACTCCCAAAGCCTCTTTTATACTACCCGCCACAAGATTCTTATTGAATTCTTGGTTCTCATGGCGTGCGACAATATTCCCCCCCCCCCCCCAAGGAACTACTTTTCTTAGCTCCATTAGCAGCCCTTTCAACCATCTCACCAGACCTTCCCTTACGCCAATGGTTGGTACAGGGCATAACCCATGTTTATTCCCTGTTCGATAATAAGGGCGTACTTCCCTTCCCAGAATTGCAATCCTCCCATGATCTACCGTCCAGAGACATCTTTCTATACCTGACAGTGAAACACATCCTAATATCTAAGGTAATAGAATATATGGACCCAGCATCACCAAGCAAACTAGGACGTAAATGGTATATAACCAAAAAAACGCTACCCTCACCCAAATTCCTATCACTCTGCTACTCGGCACAAATGGGCATTAGAGAGTAGAGACACTAGCAAACTGCCTTACATGCTCAAATGGGAAGAGGACTTGGGAGTGATGTTTCCTATATCCGACTGGGAAATGGCCATTAACCACACCAAACAGTCCTCAAATTGTGTCACACATTGGGAAGCCTACTTCAAGATACTAATGAGATGGTATATGGTTCCTAATAGACTCAGCACAATTAATCCCACAACAGATTCTATTTACTGGAGATGCAAAATAGGAAAGGGCACATTAAGACACATTTTCTGGGACTGTATGAGAATACAGCCTTTCTGGGTAAACATACAATCGACAATACGCACAATGATAGGTCTAGAAATTCCGCTCACACCAGCTGGTTATCTCCTACATCTAATACCCAACCTGGGTGCTATCCCATCTAGAGCTGCTGTTATTAATACTCTCTTGGCAGCAAAAATAACTATTGCTTTCCACTGGAAAAGCGACATTTGCCCTTCTACATCAGAGGTGCTCAGCATAGTCAAAACCACATACCATCATGAAAAAGAATGGGCTAAAAGGGGCAATGTGGAAAGGTTCCAAGACAAATGGCATGACTGGGAGCCTTTTTACAATCAATACACTACATAATTGGGAATATTAACTGGTCTCACTACAAAGCTGCCATCTCTGGCTCCAATCGGCACAAATAACCAGCACAACCAAACCTATTCTTTAGTCCTTTTCGTACTCTCCTGTTTCCCCCTACCTATCCTACCCTAATCCCACTTGCTACTCTAAGCCTCATAATTTGATGGCTCTCCCATCCCTCTCCCTCAATCCCATGTGGGGTGAATGAATGAACCTTAAATTTATATCAGTGAAACCATAGGCTCTCCACAACAGGCCACAGTAACCCATGAGCATAGTCAAGAAACAGATCAAAACTGGTGCACAACCCAACCTATGTCCCTTCTAAGATGGGTTAAAGGGTGTACTATGTCACTACAACAGTACAGTTGGGGAATATTTAAGACACGCCAGTTGTTGGAATGTAATGATGGGTAAATTAGAATGCAAACCACAATATCGGAATTTACAGACACGCAACATCACGGTTACACAAAGGTCCAACAGCAGTTCAAGCTTGCAGCAAACACCCATGCAACCTGTATCACAGTCAGGACAGTATCTCATGATACACTGTTTGCAACCATATCTGTTTCTGTATGTGTGATATGATGTACACTAGTACATTATCTATGTTTTGCTCATTTCATCTCCCTCACTGCCAATAACCTTTGCTGTTATGTTTTTATACATGTAAACCAATAAAAACTATATAATGAAAAAAAAAAAAGAATAACTAACTTAAAGTATACATTATGTTCAAGGACATATGTATATGTTTGGGATGTTGCACAATTTAGAATTTGCTGGACAAGCAGAACACAGGGTAAACCATGAGAAATGGATGACGAACATTACAAGAACATTTTTAAAAAGATTAGTTTAGAGTTAAAATAAAAAAATAAAGAGAGAGAGAGAAATATTTGTGGTGTCAAGCTATAGTTATTACTTGGCAAACAGCGCCACCAGGGGGCAATTAAAGATTATTGCAATATCACGACTGACATTTTTTTAAGACACATTTATTAAGCATAGCTCTTAGGGTTTTTGATAGTAAACTAATTTCAATTAGCTCATTCTTACATAAAAGTGTATTCTTGTACTGTGCCCATCTAGACATATGGTCTGCTTTACTGGTTTAGTAATGGAACACAATTTCCATATAGTGATGCTATATCCAGTGTGGGAAAATGGTCTATGTTCAGTCTTCAATTTAACTTTACGTTGACATATTTCCTGGTGAACTATACTTAAACTCTAAATTTCAATTAAAGAGAACCACGTGAATAGACCAAAATTTATGGTGTTTAAAACATTGTATTTATCCCCTAGGGAGAGAATGCAATCTAATCCATACCTTAATGTATAGATTTCCTAAAATAAGATGTGGACTAATCACATTTATAAGATTTATTTAGCCAACAAGTCTGATGTTCTTGTTGTGACAATTTGGGGCAGTCTGTTATTTCTTAGAAGTAGGTATTGTTTTATTATTATTTACACATACATAAATACTTACCAAGGTATCATAGGTATGATTTAAGTATGTACTATATGTATGTATTTATTTCATTTTAACGGGCAAATCAAGTTTTAGACTCCCATAAAGCATGGTGATATTATTCCTGCCATAATTGCCCATATTGAACCCCATGTAGTCTGTAGTCCCTAATCTTGGACTGAACTGAAACATACATATGCCTGAGACTGTTGGAGTTACACTCTTGAGCATCGCCTACAATAATTTTATTGACAGCAGCTGAAATAGCAGTCATTTGGAAATATAACTCCCACATTCTCAGATAGCATTGGGACATGTATGTGTTGCGCCCAGTCCTAGAGTGACTTTCTGACTTGTGTTTTCTGATTTTTAGTTCAGCCATTAGTTCTGTGTTGTTTATACAACTGAACATTAACAGTATAGATAAGATCTCACAGTACCTAGGATACCATTCCATTAACGCCGTTATAATTTCCCCTACCATCCCTCCCCATGATAAATTATAGTAATATAGCAGAGGCCTAGTTACTGGAGGAGCTGGGGGTCACAATGACATGACAATCGTCTATAACTTGGAACAGAAACATTCTTAGATGCCCTACACATTAATGTAGTTTGTAAAACCACCACCCACAATACTCCAAAAATGGTTTCTAAGCCAAACCAAGCCTGCTCGGGGTAAGAGTGGATAGCATGTGCACACATTGTAATGAATAAAGAATACATGTGTTAGTGGGTGGTCTACAGGATATGATTCATTGGGCTGATGTTCAAATGTTATATTTGTTTCAGGAACAAACATGGGGGACAGGTATTTTTCAATAATGCAATATTATTATTTTTCCTGGGTTACTTAGATTAATGTATATATTTGCTCTAGATGTTTCTCAATGAATATGATCACGCGCCACTTGATGCTATCAGTTATCTTACTGGAGAATGCAACTATGGCGGAAGGGTAACAGACAATCATGACAGACGCCTTCTTCTAAGCTTGCTTGACACATTTCTCTGTGATGCTGTGATTTCTCAAGACAACTACAAATTTTCTCCCAGTGGCAAGTATTTTACCCCAAAGGATGGAACTCATGAAAGCTATCTAGAATACATCAAAAGCCTGCCTCTTAACACTGATCCACAGGTACGCATATATCTTTTTAATTAAAAAATACGTTTATAAACAAATATAACTACTGGAATTGTTCTTATGAATTATATCCATGTTTCAGTTGCATAGTCGCTCATGTTACAGGAGACTGTATATTTAATATAGTGCTGTTTTCAAATGTATATTTAATTATCACAAATGAGCACCAGTGCATTGATTTGCATTCAGACTCAGAAAAAAAACACTTTAATAACAGACAATATTCAAATTATGTATAATATGTGGAAATTAACTTCCCTTTACTGGATACCCAATTCTATGTGAAACAAGAAAAGAGAATGTTTAGGTAGAGGCGTAACTAGAAACCATGGAGCCTCGGTGAGAAAATTTCCCTGGGCCCCCTCCATATGTGTAACCCCCACCCCACACGTCCACGCACCCTCCCACACATGCAGACACACACATAGACACACACACTGTCATGAAGACACACATATGTAGACTCAAACATACATACATACATACACACACAAACATACAGACACACAAACACACACATACATACAGACGCACATACACACACACATACAAACACACACACATACACACAGAGACCCATGCATACAGACACACATACATCCATACATACAGGCATGTAGACACACATACATACATACATTCATACTCACACACATATACATACAAACACAAACATACACACAGACACACTTACATACAGGGACACATACATACAGACACACACATACACACAGACAAACACACACACATACACACAGAAACACATACATACAGACACACAGATAGAGACACATACACACAGACACACACACATATACATACATACAGACAGACGCACACACATACACAGAGACACTTACACACAGACACACATACATACAGACAGACAGACACACACACACACACACACACATGCAGACACACACACACACATGTTTAAGTCACCCTCCTGTTTCCTACCTTTTAGATGCAGGAGGGTGACTTCCCTGGGGTCCAGTGGTGACTTAGCCTGATGGGAGTCAGCATTCCCACTCTGACTCCCTCCTCTCTTCCTTCCGTGCGGCTCCCAGTGGTTGCTGGGATGAAGTGACAGGGGCAGTCACTTCTTCTCTGTGCTCTGATATCATCTCAGGGGGCCTGGTCGCTCTGTGAACGCGCCACATTGTTGACCGGGCTCTCTGGATATTCATTGCCATCGGGTGGCCCTAACAGCATTAGCTAACCAATCGTCCCTTTTTACGTGTGGCCTTTACGGGTCCACAGGGCTGCCAGGCACCCTGGAGTGACGGGCCTAGTCGCAGCTGCGCCCCCTGCGACCGCCGTAGTTCAGCCACTGCTTTTAAGGGAAAATTCTAAAAGTGGAACAGTCAGCAACTTTAGGGTGGTAAATCAGGACTGCTTTTTAAACACAACCTATAGGTATGAGATACATTACAGCTAAACAGATATTATTGTGAGTGGAAAGTGTTACATGTTCATAGACATTCAGTTAGTTTCAGCGGCAATTACCCCTTATTTACTTCTTTCCCCCAAAATCGCATCTGATTTTGTTGCCATGATTCAGATGTGTGGATATTGGGTATTTAAACCAGTTGTAGCACCTTCTTCCCTGAATTCTTTACCTTGCTCTCCTAGTAAATAATTTGCTTTGCTTGGGAAAAACAAGAACGCTTCCCAAAGTAGAGTAATCTCACCATGATGTAGGCTTCTCTGCCTACATGGTACATTGACATTTGAACATAGGCTCATGTGTCACTCGATTCCTAGATAAAGTGGAAGGTGCTTGTGTTCTATGTATGAATTCTATGTATGAAAAGATACACAGGAAACCTGCAGTAGAAAAGTACTCATTATTTTTCACCATCAATTAGTCCTCGTCATACAACTGCAATTATTTACATAAAATACACCATTAATCTACATATTCAAGTGCAGAGCAGTACTCTTGGTAGCTGAACATTTCCAACATAAAAAAATCTTTAAATGCGCCTGCGTGTGGCGCTGTGGGATAAGAAAACAAAAATATTCACTTAAAGCGAAAATTAGATACTGTATACAAACGTATAAAAAGTATTCAGCAGGGTGTACTATTTTTATTTTGAATATTCCATTTATTAGTGCATTCATATTTAGCCCCTGAAACACATCACGTATATGTATGTGTGGGAGGAAAAGGGGGAGGGGTACAAACATAACCAATACTTAAAAATCCAAACTGTAGCAAACTGAAATCCACAAGCAAAATTTATGTAAAGATTGTAAATGTGGAAAAATGTTCCAGCTCATCTAAAGTCACAGCGTGGTTATTTGCTCCTGATTTCTGCTATTATAACTTTATTTACTACAGTTTGGGCCATAGTGAATAACTCTACATGCTGGTGTACCTGAGGCAAAAGTATTTGTATCGTAATTAATGTTTTCTACAGGTATTTGGACTACACGACAATGGAAATATCACTAAAGAGCAGAGGGAGACAGCAGAATTGTTTGATGGGATTTTAACAACGTTACCAAAACAGGTAGGTTTGGCATTAGAATATAATTTTGTCTGAACTAAATATAGCCTTTATGCACTAAATATTAAAGTACAAAAGAAAAAGTACAAAAAAAAATGTATTCATATGTTAGTTATTTTTTGAGGATTTTAAACTTTTTGCTTCTTTAGAATGTAAAAACCTTAGAGGGAAAATGTCACTTCTCTGGATTGTACACCAGTGTTAATTTTGTCAACTAACAGTTTCAGTCAAATTTTAGTTGACTAAAATTTTTTAGATTGAGTCGACTAAAACTAGACTTAAACTAAAGCAACTCAGACGACGAAATACGACTAAAACTAAAATGGCATTTTAGTAAAAAGACTATGACTAAAACTAAATAGAAATTTGCTGCCCAAATTACAGTGCACAGAGCTGTTGAAGGGGCAAAAGAGACAGACTGGGGCTTGCGAGAGACACCTAGAGGGGCTTGGAGGACACAAAGTGACACAGAGGGGCTGGGGAAGGGACAAAAAAGACAGAGGCTTTAACTAAACCCATTTGATTGTAGTCTTGTCGACTCAAATCTCCAATAGATTTAGTCGACTAATACTAGACTAAACATTTATTAAAATAATCCAGATGACAAAAATACGACTAAAACTAAAATGGCGTTTTAGTCAAAAGACTATGACTAAAACTAAATTTACATTTGTTACCATATTTAACACTGATACAAACACGCCAAACAGTGAAAATATTAATTTCTAATTACCTTTTTTCACGTCATGCTTAATTTTCTTATAAAGTTATATTAATATTTTAGCAAATTACTTCCCAATCCGGTTAAGACCCAGCACAGCCTGGGTAAACATTGTAAAATAATAGGAGAAACAGTAACATTTGGGAGAGATTTATGAACTTGAATAAATGAATATAAATGAGTAAAAGTGGGACAATCAACTTGGAAACAAGTAAAACCAGCAGTTTTGTATTGGTGACTCCTCTCCTTTAAATATTGTTGCACCACTTTTTAGGACAGAACATATATTTGATAAATCTCACCTGTTTTATTTCTCAACTTCTCAGTATAATTTCTGTATGCTGACTGTCAGATACAAAGGGCAGAGCTTATAAAAAAAACTGCAAGAAAAAGAAGTGTGGATTTCTATATTTTATTTTTTTCAATTTTTACACCTCAGTGTCCATAATTATAGGGTAAAGTAAACATGATACTAAATATACTGAGAAGGCATAGTTACCCTTTAACCACTTAGGACATTATGAAGTTCCATGCTGTTGTCTACAGAATGGACTTTAATGATGTTAGGACAGCATGGACAGCCCCAAAGTTTTTAGTGTGTGCAGGGATAAATTCCTGCTCACACTACATGACAGCCCGGAAGCATCACACACGCAGACGGAGGGCATTCAGCCGCCAGCAGCAACAGTACAGCAAGACCCTCCACTACTCCCAAAATGGGAAGGACTGGTATTCCCAGAGTTTCAGAGTTCATGGCTCGCTGAAGCTGTCCTCCAAACAAACCTGGGGCTGGAGGGTTACCTTACCTCGCTCCCACTGTGCCACTACATGCACCAACTACCTTCCTTCCAAATAATGCCTCCTAAGTCTGGGCATAGGTTGACTCTGGACTTGTCCTATTACATGGCGCTGGTGCTGCATAGCTATTTATGAATGCCGTTTTCCCTTCCTCGGGCATTTGCAGCCCAAATTCAGCAAGCATTATTATGTTCACTTTCTTTCCCTTTTCTTTTTTTATTAATATATTCCTTATTTAGCGTGATGTACACTCTATCTAAGTCACACTCCAGTGGTATAGTAAGCTTGATTTAACAACATATGTTAGCACGTTACAACTCACTTGCAATATAGGAGACATTGCATGGCAGTTAGTATTCTTATTCTGTGACTTCCATTTTTAACCTACACCTAGCCTCTCTAATCTGTTCTACTATTGAAAAAATGTGCCGTTATATCATATGCCATGTTAATGTTTTTTTCTAGAATGTTTTCATCTGCTATTGTGGCACTTTAAGCCTATCTGTATCTTTTTTGGAAAAAAATAAATAATATATATATATGTGTGTGTGTGTGTGTACATTATTTTTGTAAATGTGTGAATTCAGTTTTATTCTTCAATTCTGTGGTTTCTGTTATACACACTTTCCCTGTTTATCACACACCATCTAGGCAAGTGCAGCTGGAAAATCATCATCGGAAATCGTGCAGGAACTTGCAGCTGATATCCTGGAGAAGATCCCGGCAGATTTTAATGCAGAAGAAGTCATGGTATGAAACGTGCCTTTTAATAGTTTTTTGTCTTTCACATTTTATATGAGTATAATGGCACAACACCATTCTCCTTATCTTCTGTTGATGAGCAAAATGTCTTATGCAGACCCTAGTTCAGTAATGGTTTTTCTTCGACATTCCGAGCTGTATGGTTCAAGCGAAACATGATAAATAGAGAGTGGCAATGTAGCAATTCAAAGGGGAGAAGTTAAGGAAAACATCAGAAATATATGAGGATGTACAGTATATGTAATGCTGATGCCTGGATTTACTAATATAAATCATATTTATTACATGTATTTAGTAAATGGGTGCATTGTACCCACATATAGTCATAATGTTAATATCCTGGTAGCATTTTTAGATTCTGCATTCCCGAAAATACCTGCACATTACATTTGAATAGTTTTATACCTAGTAAAAAAAAGTCAGTGCTAACAAACTAACACTTTATTAGTATCCAGATAAAATAATATCTAAAAAAAAAAAAAAATCAATTCCTGCACAGTAGCAAAAGTGTGCCTAAATAATTATAAGATTATAAAATACAACCACAAACAAACACTTCTATAACTCAGAGGGGAATTAAATAAACCAATAGCAACTGTACTCACCAGAGGTGGGAGTCCACGTAAGGCAGTCTGCCGAATCGTATTATCGGATCAGAGAGTATGCTGGTCCATGGAACAGCTTGTGTCTGATAAAGTTTCTCCTAGCAGCTGTTCTCAAAAGAGAATTGTTCTATCCTTTTAAAATTGCATTTGCTCATGTGTGCTAAGTTTTGTGAACCTTGAAAGTATGAAAATTTATATTATTTAATCTTTAATACCTGATGGCCTTCACCCTTTCTACAAAGAATGAAGTAATAAAACACTGACAGGGTTCTTCACTAAAATGAGAATTCAAAGTGAATTCAAGGTGAATTTCAAATTCACTGAATTGGAAGTATAGCTGGCTAAGATAATTTTTCCATTTTAACTATTTAGGCCTTAAAGTTGAATCTCACTTTGAATTCACACCAAATTCTCACTTTAGTGAATAATTCTGTAAAATTCTGCAAAGTTATATGTTACAAAACTGTTACAAACGCGGATTATGTTGACTATTTTGTGATACTCTGGCTTCGGTACTTGAATGCTGCACCCTCTCCCGAATGGATAATATATACCCCGGTTCGTCAAACGAACAACCGACCACCCGGCTGAGAGCGTGTGCCACCAATTGATCACCCAGGGAGTTGCGGTTTGCGGTTAACCGCAGGCTAATTGATGTCCCCAGTATATATACGTTCATGCCTTATCTACCGATGGTTAAACTACCGAAAGAGGCACGAACTGGGACCACCTTCAATCTAGCGTGTGGCCTCAATTAGAATGTAGAATGTTGCGGTTAACCGCAGGCTAAGTGCCCCTTCACGGCGGGCTAACTTTGTATACCGAACAGCGACCACATCCAGCCAGAGAACGGGGATTCGGGCACAACTCTGGCTGTTATTAGTTCCACGAGTTGACGCTGAGGTCCCGCTGCCTATTTTTGCACCTAAAAACATGGCCGCCATTTTCAGCCTGCGACCCAAATACACGAACAGACTTTCTCTCAATGAAATACAGCAGCGGGTTCGTGAGTTTGAGTCGCTATTCGGTGAACTAGTGCACACAGACTGGAGCTACAAAATGAGTGGTGAAAGTACCGAAGTATCTATTAAACTGTTGGAGTTATGTATTTTTAATCTGTTTTCTGTGTGTAAAATAAACGTGGGTTTTGGGCGCTTGGAGATAATTATATTACTGTAACCGTTGGATTCATTATCTCCAAGCTGGGTGGTAGCAAATTCAAATGATACATTGTATTCCCATTGGTTGATCCCTTGTGTTATCCCTGTATCCCATCAGGTCCAGAGGGGGCTGTCCCTGGACCTGAGATTTTGCATAAATACCGATCCCTGTGTGCCATTAAAATCAGTTCTTGTTTGACCTTCAAATCGCAGCCTCGACTCGTTTTGTGGGGAAAGAGTATCCTAGCTGTAAAATACAGCTGGATGCAAAACTGTTCATTAATAAGACTGGACAAGAGGTCGTCCATTTAGACTTGACAAAAGGAGATTTCACCTATAACAGAGGAAAGTTTTATTTTCAGTAAGAACAGTACATTTGTGGAATTCACTGCCTAAAAAGTTTGCATTATTGCATTGTGTACAGATTTTATTTTAAACGTTTGGATGTTTTGTTGGAAAAGCATGAATTCAAGAACAGTAAATATGCGGGATAAAGTGGATCAACAGCAAAACAGACTGAGAGTGATGTATTCAAGTCTTTTATTAAGCCTATATTATCATGTAACTATGTAAACACGATGAGTAAAAGGGGAACTGTCACTTCTCTAATATTTACGTCATTAAATAAAACATTGAAAATCACTTACGACTTGTATTAAAAGAAAATGTGTGAGATGCTCTGGTTTTTGTTTTATTATTTATGTTGAAGATTAGGTAAATTACATCATAATCCAGTTCAGACAAAGCAAAGCCAGGAGAAAGATTGCAAATTGCAAATAAATAAATATTAGCAAATAAAAGAATTGAAAATGTTATAAAAATGTTGAATATCACTATTTTGTTTTGCTTCAGATCAGATATCCCACTCAATACACAGAATCTATGAACACAGTTCTGGTTCACGAGTTATTGAGATTTAACAGTTTGACCTCTACTATTCGTAAAAGCCTACAAGAATTAACAAAAGCCATTTCTGGCCTATCTGTGATGTCACCCGAACTGGATGATTTGTTCAGCAGCATGATTGTTGGTAAAGTAAGTTATTTGTGAGCTTCAGTAAGTGGAGCCTACAATACGGCTTGGCATTGAGATTAATATGCAAGTGCTGTCATAGTACATTTTGATTCTCATTACTCATCTAGCAGTCTTTTCATCGCAAAGAATCTTTTTCACACTTTCGATTCCCCGTCTTCCATTCCCCAGAGATCTGTCATGCTTGCTGCATAATTTGCTTTAAATATATATTGTTGCCTCTATCTATAGCAAAGGGTCTGCCGATATATAAATTAGGATTCTTTGTAGTTAACAAAAATAAAAGCAAGCACACACACACTTCAATTTCCTTAGTATAATCAGAAGAGAAATTGCTGGATGCATATGTACATTGAAAAGAAGGATCTCTCCTATTTCAAGAATGTGTTAACATACGTTATTAAATCAGGATAAACTGTTGAAATCACATAGGTATAAAAGCAAAAAAGCAAAGAGACAAAACAACAAATAGGCAGAGAACAGTTATTGAGCACATTCAATTATTGCAAGCTCTGTTATAGTTAAAATACAATACACAGCTTTTGTGGATTCTATAAGGTTAATATATGCAATAAAGTGATGTATTACATTTTAGAACGGTGTTTAAACAGCAGTGTGACACATTTCTTGTAAATCAGGCTTATTCATTCAAAGAAACAAAGAGTCCGAACTCTTTGATATTTCTACCCACTTAGTCTTAATTTTTCAAGCTTGTCTTTAGTTTTAATAAGTCAATTTACAATGTAGCTTGCTTAGAAAATGTAAAAAGGATGGGCTGTAATAACCTTAAGCATGTCTATGCTATGCTTTAATTAAAGGGACACTGTACATTTGGGTGACTGTGTATATGTGACTGTGTGTGACTTTATACAGTTGCGAGTGACCATGTTTATGACTATGTGTGACTGTGTGTTACTGTACATGTGACTGTGGCTGTGTGTATATGACTATATGTGACTGCATATGTGTATGACTGTGTGTCTTTTGTATGTATTTGACCGTGTGTGCTATTATGTTGTGACAGTGTGTGATTGTGTGTCTGTGCATGTATTTGTGTGTCTACAAACGTGACTGTGTCCATGTTGGTATGTGACTGCATGTATGATTGCATGTATTGTTGTATGTATTCATGTGACTGTGTATGTATGTGTGGGGGGAGGGTAAGAGGGTTAGGAGGTACAAAAGATATGGGGTGTTAAGAGACATGCGAGAGATAAGTGGGATAAGGGTATAAGAGATACACAAGAGGTAACTTGGGTTAAGGTGCACACAAGGTTGAAAGGGGGGATTGGGAGAAACACACAAGGGTCAGGAGACACATAAACAAGTAAGGGACTGCAGAGGGACACAGCATAGTTTATTATTTGCAAGGGGTGCCAACATACATATCTGCTCTAGGTGCCAAGTACAATCACTCTGGCTAGTGAGCAACTATTAATTCAACCATTCTCCTAATAGTGATTTGTACTAGAGGAGTTAAGTAAACAAAATAGCACTGATTCTGTCTCCTCGGTTTCTCTGTCGGCATCATCTACACTCTTTAAATGTTTGCCATACATGCACTTAAATATATGTTAAAAACATATTTGTATTAATATTGCATACTTTTTATGTCACAATCAGGTCCCTGCTTTGTGGTCTGCTAAATCCTATTCTTCATTGAAGCCTTTGGGCAGCTATATTACAGACCTTGTGCAAAGACTGGATTTCTTTAAGGTAAGATTATTGGTGTGATTTAAATTAAATAATATAAAATATTGAAGCATCTAAACTCTTTGGGGACAGGGTGTGAGCTGTGTATGGCTCAAGACAGCTCATTACAATCGATGGGATGTATATTCTGTTTATGAAAAAATCAAACTGTATAAAGATAACTTCCTGTGTTGCACTAATATTTTGTATAAATGAAACAACACGTAGTTGATTCACTAAAAGCTCCACTCAAGGCAGCAGTTCAATTCCTTGTTGAGATGTTTAGTTAGTTTAACAAAACATTAGACGTGTGCAATTAGTTTCGTTCCGAATTAAAATTGTACGAATTTCATGCCATTCGGACAATCAGATGCTTACGAATGTCCAAAGTCCCGAAGTTCCGAAGTGACGAAGTTCGGTAGTTCAGAGGTGACAAAGCTCCAAAGTGATTTGGATTTCTAAAAAAATTGGCAAAACACGAGAGAGATGGAGGGAAAATTACATGAATTTTCCTATTGATTGAATATTTATATTTGACTTAATTCTGTATTTCTTCTCTAATAGTTGATTTACAGCAATTTTGCTATATTTTTCTCCCTAACATATAGATGGTATTATGTCAAGTAAGTGCTAATTTTATGCATTTTTAAGATTTTGTTTGTTTACAGTACATACAGTGAAATGTAATACTTATATATTTATCCTCTAAAGGGTATCACAGAATAGAATGTATTCATATAATAATATATCCATTCTAAAAATTCTTTTTAATTTTCTCTTTCTTTGTGAATTAGGAATGGATTCAAAAGGGAACACCAAAGGTCTTTTGGATTTCAGGATTTTTCTTTACCCACTCACTTCTAACTGGAGCACTGCAAAATTATGCTAGGAAATACAAGACTCCAATTGACTTGCTGGGGCTTCAGTTTAATGTGACACAGTATGAGAATACTCATGAAATTGACAGCTCTCCGGTAAGTTTATTTATTTATTTTTAATTAGTTTCATTTTTGTTTGTTATCATTGCAAGATATTTTTGATCTATTATTAAGGGAACACTCAAAGCGCCTATACAATGCTATAGTGGTAATAGTGTCAGGAGTGCCTTGGTAACTCTTCCATTATAAGTAGTCAAACCATTGTAGAACCATTGTAGAACTGTTTGACTTCTTACCTCGGGTCCATCTTCTCTGCTTCCTAAACAGGAGTTTCTGTTTGATCTTCTGAGCTAGCTCATTGGTTGAGATTGTCAGCTTATGGCCAATAAGCTATGCCCTGCACCACTGGGCTTAGCTCAGTTAGAGAGCGTCAGACTCCCCATAGGATGTAGTAGAGGTGTGGAGCGGTAGCTCCAGTCAAAGAAGTCAAACTGTTGTAAAATGGATTGACTCCTTACAATAGTGAGGTGCTAGAGCACACCTGGCACTATTACCACTACAACATGTTTTTTTTATTTGCTTGTCTCTTTCTCTAATAAGCAAATCATTGGACTCCATTCATCCTAAAGGAACAACCTATTCCACCAGGAAGTGTCTGAGATCTCTTGTCCTGCCAACCAGCTTGTTTGCATTGGAGAAATGTTTACATAAACCCCTGGATAGCAAGAAAACATAATGAAATACAAAATAGAGGTGCTTTACTTTCATGTAGAAAAATTAATAAGAACCATTTGCACCCAGTAATGGTTGCAGCTTCATTTTATATTTACAATCAATAAAAAAAAAACATGAGGGCATGTGATCCTTATTAATTTTAAGGATACAGTGACTTATTGAATTACACCCTAGGTGTCTCACCACTTGCTCTTGGGTGGAAGATACGTGTGGTGGAGTTAAGCTGTTTTTTTTTTTATTCTAATGTATTTAAAGGGACACTATAGTCACCTAAACAATTATATCCAAATGAAGCAGTTTTGGTGTATAGATTATGCCTCTGCAATCTCACTGCTCAGTTTTCTGAAATGTATTAGTTAAATCACTTTGTTTATACAGCCTTATTACGCCTCTCTGCAAGTAATGTGAACTGCCTTCCTAAACACTTCCTGTAAAGAGTCACCTACTGTTTGCACTTCCTTTATTGCAAATTATGTTTAATTTAGAATGACTTGTCTCCTGCTCTGTTAATAGGTTGCTAAACCATGCAGGAGCCTCCTGTATGTAATAAAAGTTTAATTTACAGAGAACAAACACTTTTAAAGTAAATTACATCTGACTGAAAATGCAACCATTTTGTTTTTCATGCAGGCAGTGTTAGTCACAGCCAGATAAAGTGTGGCTAGGGCTGCATGGACAAAAACAAAAGTAATTTAACTCTTAAATTGAAGAGAAGTGAGCAGTGAGACAGCAGGGGCATGCTCTGTCATTAAAGGAGCACTACAGGGGTCAGGAACACAAACTTTGTGTTCCTGATCCAATGGTATGAAAAAAACAAAATTTAGGTTGCTTACTCACCCCTCAGCCTCCTTAAATGGTAAGAAAAAGTACCTTATTTCATCGCACGGGTCCGCCATGGCTGGCCCTACCCCAGATCTGCCTCCTTGCTGACGGCAACAGAATTTAGGATTTCAGCGGAAATTGGCAAGGAGGCAAGACAGAGGCGGGGTTAAACGCTGGTTCAGCCAATCAGCACCTCTTTATAGAGATGCACTGAATCAATGCATCTCTATAAGTAAAGTTCAGCATCTCCATGCAGAGCGTGGAGACGCACACTGTGCAGCACTGCCCCAGGAAGCACCTCCAGAGGCCATCTGAAAAGGCAGTGTTTGCCTGAAAATACCTGCAGGGACTGGTTATACTCACCAGAACAACTACATTAAGCAGTGATTGCTCTAGTGACTATAGTGTCCCTATAAGCTAAAGTTATTTAGGTGACTATAGTGTACCTTTAATAACAAAATCTCAATTAAGTCTATTATAAGGTCTATTTAACTTTTTGTTGGTTTGCAGGTGTAAGGCTTCACCCAAAAGTTTAAGCTCTAGTAATAAGGTCTGAGTTAATAAATTTGTCAGACTAACCGTAGAGTATAATAATCCAAGCAAGTTAGGAAAGGCAGTTACAGCATTATAATAAAGTGTGTTTGTTTTGCTAACATATACGTTATGTCTTTATAGCTTGATGGTATTTACATCAATGGTCTTTACATAGAAGGGGCAAGATGGGATCGAGAGAACCATGTGATTTCCGAATCTTTCCCAAAAGTACTTTATGAGAGTATGCCAATTGTATCCTTTACACAATACCTGTATACATTTCTTCTAATGTTTTAGATTGGTTTAACATGCTAACATACCAATTTATTTATTTGTGAATATCTATTTATATTAATTATTTCGGCATTTTAAAGGAACTCTCTGAGCATTATAACCACGCATAGAGCTTACAAAATTGACATACACCTACTGATGATGGTTGGCCAGTGATAGGACAAAATCAGCTGACACTAGCAGAGCAGCAGAGAAGAGGCAGTTGATGGGTGCCTGGGTTCACTACTTCTGTGTTAAACCATTTGAAAATAAGATAAAGTGGTTATGGTGTCCAGAGAGTTCCTTTAAATTAGTTGAACCTATTGGGGAGCAGTTGTATTCCTTGCCATCATCCTATTGTACATTTTGATGGCCTTATTCTAACATTGAATGTACTCCCTATTATCAGCGGAACATCCACGTCATTACATTTTGAAAAATGGTTAACAACATTCCATGTTATAAAAGGGTCTTTAACCCCTTAAGGACACATGACATGTGTGACATGTCATGATTACCTTTTATTCCAGAAGTTTGGTCCTTAAGGGGTTAAAGTATGAATTGTTATAGGTTCTTTCAGACATTAATGAGAGAAAATTGCTTTATAATTACATGGAAGCATTTATCGTAAAGTCACTAGTTTCCAAAAACATACGTTATGGCTACCAAGCAATGTGAAGGAAATAATACATTTTGATTTAAATGCTAACCAATATCACCTTCATAAATCTGATGACTTTTTGTTTGAAAAAAAAGACCATTAAAGCCATATGTATTCTCACAGAATCTTTGCATATTAAAAAATCATACCATTCAAAGTAAAACATCAATTACGTTTATTCAATCTGTTGGATTTCATACGGTTTTGCTTAATTTAATTTGTATTATTGCTATGTTTTTGTCATTTTACCAATATTGATAGTTTAGTAAAAGGAAAAATCATGCAGCATCAATGTAATTATATGTTTACATGATATTTAAATACATTTTAGGATATTTTAATGTGTTGATTGTATTCCTTCACACACTTAATAAGATTTGGTTAATCCCGGGTGAAAAAAGGGCTGAAATTAATTCGTTCTATGCTTGTCCAGGTAAGAACCTCTGATTTTTACAAATTATATATAAGAAAAAATTTGCTGTAGATATCATGCTTTATTAAAAAAAATAAGAATAAAAAAAATATATATATATAACACATTTTTTAATTATATAAATAGAGTGAGTTCAAATATATGACAGATCTCATGACCCCCTCCCACTATGCCTTGCGATACCTCATGTCGGTTGCCTGGCTTTGCATGTTTGTCATATAGGAGTTAGGGATGAACTGTCAGGATAGAAACTTGTTTACGGATATGTATAGCCATATCATTATGTTTGATGCATACAGCTCGTTTTTTGTGATTAGTGTATTTGCTCCCTTCAAAGGACTAATAAACCTTGATTTACAAAAATATATAATTGGCTTACCACCTCTGACAAGGAACAAAGGAAATGCAAGATGAAACCTTTAATGACTAATTAAAAATAAAGTACACTTTGAAGACCACGTGGGTCTCATCTTTATGCAAATATATTACCAACTTACCTTTATTCATTGTTTAGAAAATAAGCCAGTGTGTTTTTTTCAATTGAATGTTGCAACAGAACACAATAAAATATATACAAAGAAATAGTATATAAAGTAGGAGCATGCAATAGCAAATATTAATTAAATGTTGGGGATGTACTTGTTAAGCTGTTTTTTTACCTTGCCAAGCTGTTTTCTTATAATAATATATCTTTTTTTTAATTATTATTATTATTATTGTCAGTTTACAAGACAAGTGCTCGACGTGGTGAACTTTCCACGACTGGGCATTCAACAAACTATGTGTTAACAATACACTTAGCAACAGAAGAACTTCCAAACCACTGGGTGAACAGAGGAGTTGCTTGTCTCTGCCAATTGGATTATTAGGTGTACAACTAAAATACACAAAAAATATTCTTGTGAAGTTGGACCACTATGTTAGTCATTTTATATTCTAAGTGCAATTGATAATATAATATAATGAACGTGAATATTTTACTAATTAAAAACATGTATAAATATTGTTAACTGTTTAGACCAATTTTGTGAGGAAATATTAAGGTTGTGTCTAAATTTTTATTCATCTTTACATTATATAACATACTTTGTAGCACTTGATTTAATATTATGTGTTACAAAATACAAAGGGACTGAAGGGAAGTCTATCCCACTGTACAGCGCTACGGAATTTGCTGGCGCTATATAAATAATAAAATAATGATAATAATAATATATGACTGTTACAAAGGGACATGAATAATGTAAATATTGAAATAACTGTACTATCACTTTTCACTTTAAAAACAGCTTAGACTGTGTTTGGTTACTTCTATGTCTGCAGACTTTTTTACAGATTTTTTTTTATTTATCATATTTATTCAATAAAAAATTTCAACAAGTACATAAAAAGCAAATTTGCTTATCCCATATAACCTCATCAATCCAAGTGTATCAAAACTGTAACAATAAATAAAGACGTCATATATTTATATACACATACAATATAGGTGATAATGCCTGTCTAATTATTATATAGGAGAGTTCAAATATTTAGATTACATATAAACATTAAAACAAAACGAACAAAGAAAAAAAAAACACAACATATATAACAAGCACAAATACAAGTACAAGCTTAAATTCTAAATTCTAAATGTAACATTTTGGCCGGTGGAAAGAGGAGAGAGCAGTCCAGAGATATAGTTAAGTCCTACTAGTATATTTGGAAGTCCAGAGGGACCAAACTTTTTCATTTTTCCTAGGTAGCGAGTTAAAAAAATAACTCGTCTCCATTTTATGCTGAAATTCAATTTGAGCCATAATTTCTATCCAGTCAGGAGGTGTAGGAGATTTCCAACATCTAGCGATGTTAATTTTGACTGCAGAGAAAACATGTGTCAGAAGTCTACTTAGATTATTATCCTGTGTAGGGAGGCCGATATTAAATAGAAACATTTGTGGACTAATTTCATTTATGTCATAGCATAAAGATTTTACCAAATCAAACATCTGTATTTTTTAATTGTTTAGTCTAGAACATTCCCACCATATATGATATATAGTACCATCTTCTAATCCACACCTCCAACATATTTTACTATGAGTAGGATCGATCTTATGCATTCTAACTGGGACAAGATACCATCTATAAATTAATTTAAAGTGAGTTTCTAGTAATGATACATTATGAATAGATTGTTTTACTAGTTGAATACCTCTAGTCCACTCTACAAAAGTTAAAGATTTGCCAATATCAATTTCCCATTTGTTAAAGGAAGGGATTTGAAAATCCTGGATTCGAGTAGTCTGGAAAATCTAGCGATGCTCCCTTTTTTTTGATTATTAGCAATTTGGAAGGTTATATAATGTTCTTTATATATTAATTTAGACATTAAAAATTCTTTAATCTTAGATATTTAAATATATCACTTGTAGGTATGTTATATTTTAATTGTAATTGGTTGAGTGTAATCAATTTATATCCTTCACATAAATCTGAAATCTTACTTATCCCTAGTTGGAGCCAGGGTTTAATATCTAAATCTATCAATGTATATCATAAAACTTCTACTGGGGTATCATATAATATTCTATCTTTCAAATTAAGTTTCTTCATAAGTATTTTTGAAGTTACAACCATATCATTTAGAATATTATTGGAAAAGAGATTTTTCTCCAGTACAACTAAATCTAATAAGCCTATCCACACAAGAATAGGTAATTTATACTTGGGACTACTTTTTTGTTCTATACTAAACCATGGTGAGATGTCTTGATCCGTATTCATCCACATTAATAATTGAGATGCTTTACAGGCTTCATGGATCCTATATACATCCGGAAATCCATGGATTCATGGATCCTATATACATACCCCCTTTCGGGTAGCTTCTATGCAATATTTAAAATGCAATCCTAGGGGGTTTATTAGCCCATATGTAGTTGGAGAATAAACTTTGAAACCGGTTAAGCATTTCTAACTTACCGTATATACTCGAGTATAAGCCGACCCGAATATAAGCCGAGGCTCCTAATTTTTCCCCAAAAAACTGGGAAAACTTATTGACTCGAGTATAAGACTAGGGTGGGAAATTCAGCAGCTACTGGTAAATTTCTAAATAAAATTAGATCCTAAAAAAAATATATTAATTGAATATTTATTTACAGTGTGTGTATAATGAATGCAGTGTGTGCGTATGAGTGCAGCGTGTGTGCGTATGAGTGCAGCGTGTGTGTGTATGAGTGCAGCGTGTGTATGAGTGCAGTGTGTGTATGAGTGCAGCGTGTGTGTGTATGAGTGCAGCGTGTGTATGAGTGCAGCGTGTGTATGAGTGCAGTGTGTGTGTATGAATGCAGTGTGTGTGTGTGTGTATGAGTGCAGTGTGTGTGTGTATGAATGCAGTGTGTGTATGAATGCAGTGTATGAATGCAGTGTGTGCAGGGCCGGTGCAAGGATATTTGCCCCCCCCCCCCATATGTCCTGACCTCCCCTCCTCCTCCCTCAGTGGTCCTTACCTCCCCACCCCCGTGTTCCTTCACCCCCCTCCCCCAGTGGTCCTGACTCACCCCTCCCCTAGTGGTCCTTACCCTCCCCTCCCCTAGGGGTCCTTACTTCCCCCTCCCCTCCCCTAGTGGTCCTTACTTCCCCCTCCCCTCCCCTAGTGGTCCTTATCCCCCCCTCCCTCCCATAGTGGTCCTTATCCCCCCTCCCTCCCATAGTGGTCCTTATCCCCCCCTCCCTCCCTCCCATAGTGGTCCTTACCCCCCCCCCCCTCCCTCCCTCCCATAGTGGTCCTTATCCCCCCCTCCCTCCCATAGTGTTCCTTTTCTCCCCCCTCCCTCCCATAGTGGTCCTTATCCCACCCCCCTCCCTCCGATAGTGGTCCTTATCCCCCCCTCCCTTCCATAGTGGTCCTTATCCCCCCCTCCCTCCCATAGTGGTCCTTATCCCCCCCCTCCCTCCCATAGCGGTCCTTATAACCCCCCTCCCTCCCATAGTGGTCCTTATCCCACCCCCTCCCTCCCATAGTGGTCCTTATACCCCCCCCATCCACAGTGGTCCTTATACCCCCTTTTTTTTATTATTTTTTTTATTATTATTATTATTTTTTTTTATTATTATTTCTTATTTTATTTATATTTTTATTTATTTTTCGTCCCCCCTCCCTGCTTGATACATGGCAGGGAGGGGGGCTCTCCTTCCCTGGTGGTCCAGTGGCAGTTCAGTGGGGGGGAGAGGGGGGCTGGCAGAGCTGTAACTTACCTGTTCTGCAGCTCCTGTCAGCTCTCTCCTCCTCTGCGCCGTCCGTGCAGCTCCCTCTGTCAGCTTACACTGTAAGTCTCGCGAGAGCCGTGGCTCTCGCGAGATTTACACTGGGAGCTGACCGAGGTGCTGAACGGACGGCGCGGAGGAGGAGAGAGCTGACAGGAGCTGCAGAACAGGTAAGTAACATCTCTGCCAGCCCCCCTCTCCCCCAGTCTGTATTATGGCAATGTAAATTGCCATAATACAGACCTTGACTCGAGTATAAGCCGAGTTGGGGTTTTTCAGCCCAAAAAATGGGCTGAAAAACTCGGCTTATACTCGAGTATATACGGTAATTCTAAAAGGAATTGCCCTAAAAAGATATAGAAGTTTCGGTATCAATAATGCGTTAACCTGCGTTAATGCGTTAATGTTTATTCTACCAATCCAAGAGTGTGCTAGTCGTTTCCATTTTATAACTTGATGTTGTAAATTTCTAAATAGATTTTCATAGTTCGATTGAATTACACTAGCAATGTCAAGAAAAATCTTTATCCCCAAGTAGTCACTCATCTTTAGCCCAGACTAAATGAAACTGTTTAGCTATTATTTCTTTTTCAACATCGCTTAACATATGAGATAGAATTTGATTTTTTTTCATATTGATTTTGTAATTAGAAAAAGAACTATATATGGCTATATCTCCTAATAGATGTACAATTGATACCTGGGGGTTAACTAAAGTAAGAATAATATCATCTGCAAACAGGGTTATTTTAACATCTTTATCTCGCATTTCTACTCCTTTTATATTGATGTTTTGCCTGATCAGAGCAGCCAGTGGTTCTATTGACAATATGTATAGTAGCGGGGCCAAAGGACAGCCTTGCCTAGTACCATTATTAATTTCAAAGATATCTGAATCAAAAAAAGGATTACTAATTTTTGCTGAAGCGTTCTTGTATAGTGTCATAGTCTTACTCCTAAATTGGCCCACGATACCAAACCGGCCCATGACAGAGTCAAGGAATCTCCAATTGACCCTGTCAAAGGCATTTTCGGCATCGAGGGCCATAACCACCGAACCCAATCTATTTTCATCCATTCTATGTATTAAATTAAAAATCCTACGAGTATTATCAGTAGTACTTCTTCCCTTTACAAAACCCGACTGGTCTACTCCAATTACATAATTTATGGTATCTTTAAGTCAATTGGACAATATACTAGAAAAGATTTTTATATCCGTATTGATCAATGAGATCAGTCTATAATTAGTAATTAGAGTAGGATCTTTGTCGGGCTTTGAAATAGGTATAATTGAAGCTATCATCATTTCTTTTGGGAAGGGAGAGTCTATAGATACCTTTGTAAACATTTCTAATAAAATAGAGGAAATAGGATTAAGAAAGGTTTTATAAAATATTGCCGGGTACCCATCAGGGCCAGGCGCTTTATTAGGTTTTAAGTTGTTTATTCCCTCAATAATCTCCGTTAATAGAATTGGAAGTCTTTCTAGATTTTAAGTTTTTATTCTAGGGAGTTTGAGGCTACTTAGGAATCTACCAATTTTAACCAACCAAATAATACCAAATTTTTATCTAACTTGCACTTACCATTGGCCCATTGGGCATTCAACGTTGATTTCCTGTCTGCTACATGGTGGAATGCTGTGAACTAATCGGCTCATTTTATTAATCTTCGATTCCGATTGTCTAATGGTTGTAGATGCGTCTGAAACAAATATTAGAATAAGATGTGTGCTGGCAAGTGTGTGTTGGCAAACAATCAGGACAAACATTAGAGGCCTTGATTATCAATTCTTCCTTAGTTTACTAAACTCTAAAATTGTCCTGCACAATTTTAACTTGTACTTGTTGGGAACTACAAATAAACAGCATATAAGCCACCCACCACACTTGTTTTATGTCTACATAATAGACTCACCCTAGAGCCATATTCTAAAACAGACTAGTTTTTACATATTTAAATATATATTTCTACTGAGCATGTGTCAGGGACCAGGAACCAGACAGAGACAGAACTAGATGCAAAAACACCTTTATTAATAAATAACAAAGAAATAACCAAAAGCAAAGTCCAGGAATCAAGCAGGGGTCAGTCACCAGAGCGGATAGTCAGACAAGCCAGGATCAGGAGCACGGAGAGCAGCGGAGTCAGGAACAAGGCCGGAGTCAGGAACCAGGAACAAACAGGAAACACAGGAACAAGAAGACTTCTGGGGAACAGGAAACCACGCAAGGGCAAGGAGGTTCTGGGATTTGCTGCTTAAATAGGCTGAACTGATTAGCAGCAGGGTTGATTACTATTCTCAGGCGAGTAACCGTGGCAACATACTGAAGGAGCTGATTGTTAATTACAGCTGAAAACTCAGTCACTGAAAAAGGAAGGGTTGCTGTTTAAAACAGCAAAGAAACCCTGACAGTACCTCCCCCTCAATGACTCCCCCCATTTCTGTTGGTGGGTCCAGGCTTCATGGGGAAGCGGGCATAATAGGAATGAAGGAGGGATGGTGCATGGACATCAGAGGCTGGAACCCAGGAGCGTACCTCTGGACCGTACCCTTTCCAGTGCACCAAGTATTGGATCTGTCCTCTGAAGACTTGTGAGTCAATGATGCTGCGTATTTCATATTCCTCATGATTGTCAACCGGAACAGGACGTGGACGTGGCACTGAGGTGGTGTAACGATTAAGTACCAATGGTTTTAAGAGGGAAACATGGAATACATTTGAGATGCGCATGTTAACAGGAAGTGCGTAAGCTACAGGGTTAACCCTTCGAAGTATACAAAATGGCCCAACGTATCGGGTTGCCAGTTTTTGTGAGGGAACACGGAGCCGTAGGTTGCGAGAAGACAGCCAGACCCTCTCTCCGACCTGATAGGTAGGTGCAGGAAGGCGTCTGCGGTCGACCTGGAGTTTGTAGTTCTGCATTGCGCGTTGCAAAGAGTTCTGAACCTGCACTCAAGTGGAACGGAGTTCCCTGAGATGTTCCTCCAATGCCGGTATCCCTTGTGGCAAGAACGTATCAGGCAACATGGACGGTTGAAACCCATAGTTCGCCAAGAACGGGGATAGCCGGGAAGAGGCATTAATCGCACTATTGTGGGCAAACTCCGCCCAGGGTAGCAGATCAGACCAGTTGTTCTGGTGGTCAGAAATGTAGCAACGCAGAAACTGTTCCAGTGTTTGGTTAGCTTGTTCCGCTGCACCATTGGATTGCGTGTGGTAGGCCGAGGAGAAGGAAAGCTGAATTCCCATTTGTGTACAAAAAGCTCTCCAAAATCTGGACACGAACTGGCTACCCCATCTGAGATTATCACTTTGGGTAACCCATGCAAACGAAAGACCTCCCGAGCAAAAATTGTTGCAAGTTCCTGGGAAGTTGGTAGTTTTTTCAAGTGAATGCAATGCGACATCTTCGAGAATCGGTCAACAACCATGAGAATGACTGTATTGCCACAGGAGACCGGAAGATCTACAATAAAATCCATGGACAAGTGGGTCCAGGGTCGTTCACCATTAGGTATGGTTTGCAGGAGACCCACTGGAGGGCGTCGTGGGGTTTTATTTTGAGCGCACACAGGACAGGCAGCTACAAAAGCGGTGACATCCGAACGGAGACTAGGCCACCAAAATTGCCGGGAGACGGACCAGATTAACTGTTTTTTGCCTGGATGTCCAGCTGCTTTGGGGTTGTGGTATGTACTTAATAGTTTAGTACGGAGATTAATAGGTACAAAACAACGGCCATTAGGTTTCTATGGAGGAGCATTAATTTGTGCAGCCAGAATCTCCTCGCCTAGGGGTGAGGTGAGGTGAGGTTAGTACGGATGGTGGCCAGTATATGGTCCGGATGAATCACAGGAGTAGGGGTTATCTCCTCTCTAGATGGAGGGGAGAACTGTCGAGACAAGGCATCAGCCCGAATGTTTTTAGTACCGAGCAAGTAAGAAACCACATAATTGAATCTTGATAGGAAGAGAGCCCATCTAGCTTGCCGGGGGGGGGGGGGGAAAGCCGCTTAGCTTCCGAAAGATATGTAAGATTCTTGTGGTCTGTGAGGATGAGGATTGGCACTGAAGTACCCGCAAGAAGGTGCCTCCATTCTTTGAGAGCTAAAATTATGGCTAGAAGTTCTCTATCACCAATCTGGTAATAGCATTCCGCCGGGTTCAATTTCTTTGAGAAATACCCGCACAGATGCCTGGAGCTCTCTGGGTTAGGACGTTGAGAAAGGAGGGCACCTACTCCTGTCTCAGACGCATCGACTTTAAGAATGAATGGTAAGGCAGGGTTAGGGTGTGCCAGTATAGGAGCAGCAGCAAAGGCGACTTTGAAAGACTCAAAGGCAGTAATGGTTTCCTGTGACCAATGCTGTGGATCAGCATCTCTCCTGGTCATATCCGTGAGAGGTTTAACCAAGGAAGAAAAGTTGCGTGTGAACTTCCGATAATAATTGGCGAAGCCAAGAAATCGTTGTATAGAGCAAAGACCCGTAGGTCGAGGCCATTTTAGTACAGCCGATAGTTTCTCTGGATCCATAGAGAATCCAGCATCTGAGATAACATAGCCCAAGAATGTGACCTGTTTGCAGTTAAACTCACATTTCTCCAATTTACAGAACAGATTATTTTCTCTAAGTCTCTGTAGAACACGAGAAACGTCTGCATGATGGTTCTCAAGAGATGTGGAATGGATAAGAATATCGTCAAGATAAACCACCACACATTGCTGCAGCATATCTCACAGGACGCCATTTATAAATTCCTGGAAAACCGCCGGAGCATTGCAAAGACCAAAGGGCATTACTAGGTATTTGTAATGCCCGCTACTGGTGTTAAATGCGGTTTTCCATTCGTGGTCCTCTTTTATCCAGACGAGATTATATGCCCCTCTCAGATCAAGTTTAGTGAAGACCGTTGCTCCCTTGAGACGGTCAAATAACTCAGTGATCAACGTAATGGGGTAGGCATTCTTAATAGTAATGCGATTGAGAACCCTATGGTCGATACAGGGTCTCAACTCACCATTTTTCTTTTTCACAAAGAAAAAGCCGGCCCCGGCAGGAGAAGGTGACTTCCGAATGAATCCCTTAGACAACTCATCGGTAACATACTCCTCCATGGCTCAATTCTCTGCTACAGACAGCGGGTAAATCCGGCCACGGGGAGGATTGGCACCAGGTTGGAGTTCGATACCACAGTCATACGGACGGTGTGGCGGCAGAACGCTGGCTTGACCTTTGTCAAATACATCTTGGAATTCTTGGTACTCAGCAGGTAAGGAAGAGGCAGAACATGTGCCCAAAACTTTGACCGGTTTCTGGAGACAGGAAAATGTGCATTGCTGGGACCAAGATAATATCCCAGCTTTGCGACAATCAATTGTGGGGTTATGCTTCTGTAGCCAAGGGTATCCCAAAACAACCTGGTAATATGGAGAGGAAATGACTTGGAATTGGATCGTCTCATGATGTAGAGCCCCTACAGCCAGAGATATGGGTACGGTTTCCTGGGTCAAGTGGGTTGGCTGTATTGGTCTGCCATCGATGGCTTCGAAAGCTAGTGGAGAGTTGCGAGGCTGTAAGGGTATAGAGTGCTTCAATGCAAATGCCCAATCTATAAACAAGCCTGCGGCCCCAGAATCAAGCAATGCCCGGGTTTTAATGGATGAATCAGGCCAGGAAAGGATAATAGGCACCAAGGGGTTTGTCCTCATATATCTCTGGGTCTGCAGAAAGACCACCCAATATCTGCCCCTGACAGTATCTTAGGTGCGGGCCCTTTGCCGGACGAATCAGGCAAAACTTTAACATGTGACCGTGGTGTCCGCAGTATAGGCACAGGCCCTCCCTCCTCCTAAAGGCTCTCTCCTCAACAGAGAGGCATGAGAAGCCTAACCGCCTTGGCTCCACACCGACAGAGGACTCAGGACCAGGAGGCATGGGAGGTGAGGGAGGTTTGGGTGGCCAAGAAAAGCTTGGTGACAAATATACAGGAGGCCTCCGCAGGCGCTCCCTGGATGAGGATCTCTCTCGGAGTCTGATGTCAATGAGGGTGACAAATTATATTAGTTCCTCGAGATCATTAGGTAAATCTCTGGCTGCAATCACATTTTTAATCACATCAGAGAGCCCCTGTGCAAAGGCAGCCACGAGAGTCTCGTTGTTCCAGCCACCCTCTGCTGCCATGGTACGGAATTCACTGGCATACTCGACAATAGTTTTGTGCCCTGAGCATTAGACCTGAGTTGTTCGGCAGTAAGGGTGGAGCGAGCTGGAATATCAAAAACCCTTTTAAAGGACGCAACAAATTCAGGGTCATTGTAAATGATAGGCCTCTCTGCCTCCCAGAGAGGTTTTGCCCAAGCTAGGGCTTTTTCAGACAGCAAAGATATCATGAAGTGGACTTTGTCGCTGTCTGTAGGAAATGTCTGGGGCACCATTTCAAGTTATCCTTTAACCTGATTTATAAATTCTTTGCACTGAGCTGGGTTGCCCCCAAAATACTGAGGGAGCGGGACAGACCCAGTCATTCCTATAGCCGCAACAGGTTTGGAGGCTACAACCGGTGCTAGAACAGGAAGTGACATTTCCTACATTTTTCAGACAGCAAAGATATCATGAAGTGGACTTTGTCGCTGTCTGTAGGAAATGTCTGGGGCACCATTTCAAGTTATCCTTTAACCTGATTTATAAATTCTTTGCACTGAGCTGGGTTGCCCCCAAAATACTGAGGGAGCGGGACAGACCCAGTCATTCCTCTAGCCGCAACAGGTTTGGAGGCTACAACCGGTGCTAGAACAGGAAGTGAGGCAGAGGTGGCCGCAATCGCAGGCTGGCCAGGTGCCGGATCCAGATGGGCATACTGGTCCAAATGGTGATTCTGCTGGTCCCACCAGGTAAATAGGTTAGGTATAGGTGTATTGCCTGTACCATCTGTATTCATGGCCCTTGCATAATGTCAGGGACCAGGAACCAGACAGACAGAACTAGATGCAAAAACACCTTTATTAATAAATAACAAAGAAATAACCAAAAGCAAAGTCCAGGAATCAAGCAGGGGTCAGTCACCAGAGCGGGTAGTCAGACAAGCCAGGATCAGGAGCACGGAGAGCAGCGGAGTCAGGAACAAGGCCGGAGTCAGGAACCAGGAACAAACAGGAAACACAGGAACAAGAAGACTTCTGGGGAACAGGAAACCACGCAAGGGCAAGGAGGTTCTGGGATTTGCTGCTTAAATAGGCTGAACTGATTAGCAGCAGGGTTGATTACTATTCTCAGGTGAGTAACCGTGGCAACATACTGAAGGAGCTGATCGTTAATTACAGCTGAAAACTCAGTCACTGAAAAAGGAAGGGTTGCTGTTTAAAACAGCAAAGAAACCCTGACAGCATGTAAAAATGCTCTATGAAAATGTGTTTCAATTTGCATCTAGTATAAACACAGATGGTACAAGCATTTTCTCTTGTATAAATTCTCTTATATATACACATACTCTAATAACACAGTTTTCACACTCCATGTAGTTTCTAGAGATGTCCCGAACAGTTCACCGGGAACTGTTCGCCAGCGAAAATAGCTTGTTCGCGGTCGCCGCGGCGGGCGAACATATGCGATGTTCGGCCCGCCCCCTATTCGTCATGGAGGTGGAAGGGTCTGGGAGGGAGGGTCTGCTGCTGATTGGCTGGAATGTGTCTGCTGACTGTGAGGTACAGGGTCAAAGTTTACTCAATGATGACGAATAGAGGGCGGACCGAACATCACATATGTTCGCCCGCCGCGGCGACCGCGAGCAAGCTATGTTCGCCAGCGAATAGTTCCTGGCGAACTGTTCGGGACATCTCTAGTAGTTTCCTATTTCAAATCTTGAAGGCCAATTCTTCAATAAAGTAAATATGGTTGATGGGAATTTCTATTATAACTTTAATTTTATATTTTTGGATGATATTTTTGAATGATTTAATATATTTATTAGAATAGCCTTTAAAATGATTTAGTGTTAAGAAAAAATATTTTAAAATCTTGATATATTTTTTATTTATTTTTTGGTATATTATATAATTTGTATAATATTGTGTATATATATATTTTTTTTTTATTTTCATATTTCTGAAAAAAAATTTAAAAGTTTATCCAAAAATGTTAAATCATTGCAAAACTTGAAGAAAAATATTAAATCAAGGCCTTAGTCTGTGGCATTAAACGTAATTACAAAACAGAATGTTCTGGAAATCTTTTACAACATATTATCTTCTTATATAAGCACTATTACAACTGGTATTTTTTTAGTAGGGTGACTAGAAGTTCAAGGGATATTTGTCAGAATGCTCAGTAGACTTTGGGACAGAGGGCTCTATCAGTTGTTCATTCTAGTCTCTATAGTTTTAAATGTTCTGTATATCTCTAGCTCCATAGAAGCATCAACATGTACAACATCAGAGCCTTACACAGTAGCCAAGCTGTTAGCAAATAAAATTCATTTTACTTTGTGTAAAAACAAAAATAAATGAACAGTCCATTAATGATAAATAATTAGCTAAATCTGCATCACTTATGTGTATGTTACATATTAAAAACGTACTTTAAAAAAATGACAAAGCAATAGCATATAATTGTAATTTTTTATACAATTAGATGTTTGAAGTATCAGCACCTGTCTAATTACTTTATGCAGAACAGGATGTTGTTGATTACATCATTAGCCTTGTTCTATGGATGTGCATCAAAATAATGAATATAAAGCTACTGATGAAGAAATAAAGATGCTGTTGCAAATAGTAGACTATTTTATCTTCCTGCTTGTATATTTGACTGATACATAAAGGTAATTTAATACTAGTTGTTTTTTCACGCATTGACATGAAGAGTGCGATATCCATAAAATCTACTAACCCTTATTTTGGGGGAAATAGTTTTCTTGTTTTTGCCTATGGGTCAATTTTAAGTCCTAAAGCAAAAACTCAGATGACAAATAAAATATATCAGAGGAGAACTCGGCCTCAGAATTGGAGGACATTCCTGGGAATATTACAAAAACTATTCTAACATCAGGTTATACATAGCATCGTACATCAATACTACTTTTCAAATGTTATATCAAATTGCATAATATAGACATTGTATTCCTTTTCAGTATATACATTCAGGAGTGTACCTAGAGCATTTGGCACTCGGGGTGGATCCTGTGTTTACCCCCATCCCTCCCCCTCATTCAAATGTAAAAATAAAAATGTTTTCTAATGTTTTTTTTTTTCATTGTCTTCTACAAAACACCTGCCCAGTCCACCTTCTACAAAAACCCTGCATCCCTACTCTACAAAAACCCTGCACCCCCTCTACAAAAAACCTGCCCAGTCTCACTTATACAAGCCCCTCCTTTCTACAAAACTCTTGCCTCCTCTACAAAAACCCTGCACTCCCTCCTCTACAAAAACCTGCACCCCTCTACAAATCCCATGCTCAGTCCCCCTTCTAGACCCCCCCATCTACAAAGCCTTTGCCCAGTCTTCCTTTTAAAAATCCCCTGCTCCCCTCTACAAAACCCCTGCCCCCCTACAATCCCCCTGCATTCTCCATTCACAAAAAACCCTGCCCCCCTCCAGGGCCAGACTGGCCCACCAGGATACCGGGAAATTTACTGGTGGGCCGCAGCACTTGGGGCCGGGGAGAGAGCCCTGATACCAAATTATGGAGGGAGGGGCTTGGGGCCGGTGCGGCCGCATTGAGAATGCGGCGGCCAGAAGGAGCACTTCAGCTTTCTGGCACCCAAGCTCTGCCCCAATCTCAAGCTCTTCCCCCGATCTCAAGCTCTGCCCCCGATCTCAAGCTCTGCTCCTGATCTCAAGCTGCTGACTTCAGGGCAGAAAGACTGCAGGAAATTAAGTTCTCACCACCCAGGGCAGCCACAGCAGCAAAAGACAATACAAGTTGTATATCTAATAGTGACAGGAAGCTCTAAACACCTGTGTGGTATCCCCTATACCAGCACAAAAAATACATATAATACAAACACAGTAGGTGGAGCAGGTTGTATACTTTCCTCTCTTTTCAATCAGTCCAGCAATGTTGCAAAGACAGAGAGGTATACAGTAGTGCAGATAACTCAAAATCATATATGCAAATACTACATATATAAGCATGCACTCACAAGGGTAGAGCCATATTTTTAATGAAAAATAAATGTAGATGAAATCTATTTAGATATAAAATTGTATATCTAAATAGATTTTATCTACATTTATTTTTATCTGTATATTCAATAAATTTTAGTTTTTTACTTATTTGGATTTCCTGCTGTTTACTGCTGGGAGGAAACTACTACAGACATCCAGACCAGGTATCCAGGCATCCAGACCACCCACAGAGGGATTTGGATCACCCTAAAAAGATCCTAAGGTCACCCACACCAGAGCCATGTTAAATATATGGCTCTACCCTTGTGAGTGCATCCTTATATATGTAGTATTTCCATATATGATTTTGAGTTATCTGCATTACTGTATTCCTCTCTGTCTTTGCAGCATTGCTGGACTGATTGAAAAGAGAGGAAAGTATACAACCTGCTCCACCTATTGTGTTTGTATTATATGTAATATATGTTTCCACCAATGCCCCACCCATGGGTGTCTGGTGGCAGCTCTAAATGATTATACAATGGGGCGTAGACACCTCCCCCAAAGGAGTCTAGGGGTATCTAATCACCTAGCCAACACCCTTTAAAATAAAATAACCCTAAAACTCTCACCCTAATTATAGTGAAGGGAACAATTAAATTAATACATGTAAAAATAAATGATACTAACCTTGTGTATTTTTTTCTTGTAAATATTCTTATTATCAGTCTCAAAAAAGGTCAAATTTAAATCTGTAATATAAAATGCTAGTGAAATACACAAAAAAAGAAAGCAAAAGAAAAATCTGAATGGCAACACAAAAGAGAATGGTCAGAGACAAGCCGAGGTCGAGGGAACGAGAGGACAGGTAAGCGAGGAACAAGCCGGGTCAAGGATAACAGAGTTAAACAGAGTAAGTCAAACAAGCCGGGTCGGAACCAAAGGGATAACAGAAAATACCAGAGCACTGTGTGACTAGACAGGCTAGAACCACGACAGGGCAATGAGCAAATGGGAGAAGCAAGTTTAAATACCCTGGCTCGGAGGGAGAGACACGCCTCCGACGAGATCTGATTAGTCTCTAAAGGGTTGAGTGACAGGTCGTTCCGGGCTGGCGTCATGACGTCGGTTTCCGGACGTCCTGCTACAAAAGGAAGTGACTCCCTCGCGGCCGGCGTTTATGTGACAGCGAGGACCGCGAGGAACAGCGGAAACAGCCCGTCCAGACGGATAGACGTCTAAGTCTCTGCCTCTCTCGGAGGTAGAGACCTCAGGTACCCTGACAGTACCCCCCCTCTCAGATACACCCACCGGGCGGAAGGAATCGGGGCGAGATGGGAAGCGGGAGTGAAACGCCCTGCGGAGGCGAGGAGCATGAACATCCTCTTGAGGTACCCAACTCCTCTCCTCAGGACCATATCCCTTCCAATCGACCAGATATTGTACTCTCCCCCGGGAGATTCGAGAATCGATAATAGAGTTAACCTCATACTCCTCCTGACCCTCCACCTGAACAGAGCGAGGAGAGGACGTTGTGGAGGAAAACCTGTTGCAGACTAGTGGTTTCAGCAATGAAACATGAAATGAGTTAGGGATGCGTAAGGCAGTAGGAAGAGCTAGACGATACGCAACAGGGTTAATCCGAGTCAGCACCCTGTAAGGTCCAATATAACGAGGAGCGAATTTCATGGAAGGTACTTTTAGACGGATGTTTCTTGTACTCAACCATACTCTATCACCTGGAACAAACACCGGAGCCGCCCTTCTACGTTTATCGGCGTGTTTCTTAACCAGCATAGAATTGTGCAGAAGAATTTGTCGAGTCTGATCCCACAACTTCCTCAAATTGGCAACATGAACATCAACCGACGGTATCCCTTGGGAAGGGGAGGCCGAGGGAAGAATAGATGGATGAAAGCCATAATTCATGAAGAAGGGGCTTGAATGAGTAGAATCACAAACGAGATTGTTGTGTGCAAACTCCGCCCAAGGAATCAAACCAACCCAATCGTCCTGGTGTTCAGAAACAAAACAACGTAAATATTGTTCAATTTTTTGGTTGGTGCGTTCAGCAGCTCCGTTAGACTGAGGATGATAGGCAGAAGAGAAATTCAATTTGATACCCAGTTGAGAGCAGAAGGACCTCCAAAAACGGGAAACAAATTGGGAACCTCTGTCAGATACAATTTGGGAGGGTATCCCATGTAAACGAAAAATCTCCCTAGCGAATATCTCCGCCAATTCGGGTGAAGACGGGAGTTTAGGCAGGGGAACGAAGTGAGCCATCTTGGTGAATCTGTCAACCACGGTGAGGATGACAGTCTGTCTTTTAGAGATAGGCAAATCGACAATGAAGTCCATAGCTAAACAGGACCAAGGTTTCTCTGGAACCTCTAAGGGATGCAGAAATCCACATGGAAGCGTATGAGGTTGCTTAGTCTTAGTACAGACCTCACAAGTATCGATGAAATCTTTAATATCCTTACGCAAAGCAGGCCACCAGAAATCTTTGGAGATTAAAGCATACGTCTTGCGAATGCCAGGATGCCCAGCTACCTTGCTGTTGTGGAAACAACGCAACACTTCCAGTTGGAGAGCAGGAGGAACAAAGTGTCTATCCCAGGGGTGTATCCTGGTTTTGTGCTGCCCTAGGCAGGACAAAACTCAGGCGCCCCCCTCACCCCCCCCCCCCCCGCCACCCCCACCCAACCCTTCCCCCGCCTTCTAAATACACACACACTGACAGATACGCATCCATTAGCTAACTGTTAGCTAATGGATGCGTATCTGTCAGTGTGTGTGTGTGAGTGTATGAGTGTGTCTGTTAGTGAGTGTGAGTGTGTCTGTTAGTGAGTGTGTCTGTTAGTGAGTGTGTGAGTGTGTCTGTTAGCTGCTAACAGACACACTCACACACTCACTAACAGACACACTCACACACACTGACATACACACACTAACAGACACACACAGTCAGACACACACACACTCTAACAGACACACTCTCACACACACACACACACTCTAACAGACAAACAGACACACTCACACTCACTAACAGACACACACTAACAGACACACTCACACACACTCACACACACTAACAGACACACACACACACACTAACAGACACACTCACACACTAACAGACACACACAGTCAGACACACACACACACACACACTAACAGACACACTCACACACTAACAGACACACACAGTCAGACACACACACACACACACTAACAGACACACTCACACACTAACAGACACACACAGTCAGACACACACACACACACACACTAACAGACACACTCACTCACATTAACTCATTTTTTTTTTTTTTAATTTACCCCCCCCAGCCTCCTTACCTTTGGGAATGCTGGGGGGGGTTCTCCCTCTCCCTGGGGTCTAGTGGGGCTGCCGGTCGGGCTGCTGGGCTGGTTGCTGGCGAGGGAGCACTTCCTCTGAGCTGTCTGCTCAGCTCCCTCGCGCGCCGCAGAGTGAGGCTGGGAGGCGGAGCCGGAAGCTCCCAGCCTCACTCTGCGGCGCGCGAGGGAGCTGAGCAGACAGCTCAGAGGAAGTGCTCCCTCGCCAGCCGCCCGCCCGCCCGCCCAGCAACCAGCCACCAGCCCAGGGTGTCTGTTAGCCGCAAGGCTAACAAGGCATTTGCCCTGGGCGTTTGGGGGCGGCTTTTTTTGCCGCCCCCTGGAAAATGCTGCCCAAGGCAAATGCCTTGTTTGCCTCGCGGCAAATACACCCCTGGTCTATCCCCAGGAGTCTGTTTAGGAGCTAGATGTTGTAACTTTATGATCTCGGTAAGCAACGGAGAATGAATCCTGAGATTCGTGTTAGCGATGATCTTACATTTAGGAACTATCGAGGAAAGAACTGGCTCAACTATAGTGGACGGTTCATATTGGCGAGATAAAGCATCGGCTTTGGAGTTCTTAGAACCAGGTCTATAAGTAAGCACATAATTGAAGTGAGTCAAGAATAGGGCCCAACGAGCCTGCCTGGCGGATAGGCGTTTAGCCTCCCCAATATAGGACAAGTTCTTGTGATCCGTTAAAATAGTAACAGGATGTAAGGTCCCCTCTAATAAATGCCTCCACTCCTTAAGAGCCATAATGACCGCTAACAGTTCCCTGTCACCGATGTCATATCTGCTTTCAGGACCAGATAGTTTCTTAGAGAAAAACCCACAAGGGTGTAACGGTTTGTCCACCCCTAACCTTTGTGACAGAACAGCCCCTACTCCCGTCTCAGAGGCATCAACCTCGAGTAGGAACGGCAGAGTCGTATCAGGATGAACCAAAATTGGGGCAGAGGCAAAAAGTTCTTTGAGCGTCTTGAAAGCAACAAGAGCCTCAGTAGACCAGGTCTTAGTATTAGCCCCTTGTTTGGTCATATTGGTAATAGGCGCAATAATAGAAGAGCATCCCTTAATAAAGCGCCTATAATAATTAGAGAAGCCAATAAACCTCTGAATAGCCTTGAGTCCCTTAGGCAATGGCCAATCTAAAATAGATTGGAGTTTGTCAGGATCCATCTTAAAGCCTTCCCCAGAAATCACGTACCCAAGAAAGTCTATCTGGGACTGGTCAAAACTGCATTTCTCCAATTTACAGTATAGGCCATGTTGCAGAAGTTTGAGCAATACCTTTCTGACTTGTCTGTGGTGGGTCTCAATCTCCCTAGAGTGTATAAGTATGTCATCCAGGTATACAATGACACAATCATGTTGAAACTCCCTAAGAACTTCATTAATCAAATCCTGAAAGACTGCCGGAGCATTACAAAGACCAAATGGCATAACCGTCTATTCATAGTGACCATAACGGGTATTGAACGCTGTCATCCACTCGTGTCCATCCTGGATTCTCACCAAGTTATACGCCCCTCTGAGATCTAACTTGGTGAAAATTTTAGAGCCCTTTAAACGATCAAACAGCTCGGTAATCAAAGGAATGGGATGGGCATTTCTGATGGTTATCTTATTCAACCCTCGGTAATCAATACAAGGTCTCAAAGTGCCATCCTTCTTTTTAACGAAAAAAAACCCAGCCCCGGCGGGAGAAGAGGATCTCCTAATGAATCCTTTTTCTAGATTCTCACGAATATATTGCTCTAGAACTGAGTTCTCTTGAGTGGATAGAGGATATACATTGCCCCTCGGAGGCATAGTACCAGATAAAAGCTTAATTTTACAATCAAATGACCTGTGTGGAGGTAAGGTATCGGCATTCTTTTTGTCGAATACTGCTTTTAAGTCCTGGTAGATGAACGGTATCTGTCCCTCTGTAGACTGAGTGGAACTACCCGGTGTGTTTATTACAGCCAATGGGGAAACCCTGCGTAAACACTTCTCCTGGCAGCCCTGACCCCATGAGAGTATCTCCCCTAACTCCCAATCGATAATAGGGTTATGTCTTTTTAACCATGGGTACCCCAGGACTATGGGGGCCGAAGGGGACGAAATGAGCATAAGTGATAAGTTCTCCTCGTGTAAGATACCAACAGTTAAGTTAACGGGTATAGTCTCACGGGAGATAACAGGCTCAAGTAAAGGTCTACCATCTATGGCCTCAACGGCCAAGGGAGTATCCCTTAACTGGGATGGGACAGTGTGTTTAGTAGCAAAGGCTTGGTCGATAAAATTCTCAGCAGCTCCGGAATCTATCAAAGCCATAGTCTTTAGTACTCCCTTCTCCCAAGTTAAAGAAACTGGTAGCAGAAGCCTGTGATCTTTATAATTATGAGTAGAGGACAAAATAGAAACACCCAAGGCCTGTCCTCTAGAGAAACTTAGGTGCGAGCGTTTCCCGAACGATTAGGACAATTCAGGCGTAAGTGACCTCTGACTCCACAATACATGCATAATCCCTCTCTTCTCCTGTACTGTCTCTCTTCTTCTGAGAGGCGAGTATTGCCTATCTGCATAGGTTCAGGAAACAGTGAGGTAGTGGAATCAGGACTTTGAAATGCGGGAGCTAATTTAAAGGAAGGTCTAAGGTTCCTCTCTCGAGTGTTTTGTCTCTCTCTTAAACGCTCATCAATACGAGAAATGAACGAAACTAAATCCTCCAAACTTTCAGGGAGTTCTCTAGTGGCAACCTCATCAACGATTACGTCTGATAACCCGTTCAAAAATACATCTATATAAGCCTGCTCATTCCACTTAACTTCTGACGCCAGAGACCTGAACTCTAGTGCATAATCCACGAGAGTTCGGTTCTCCTGTCTCAGGCGCAACAGTAATCTGGCTGCATTGACCTTTCTACCGGGGGGGGTCAAAAGTTCTTCTAAAGGCAGCTACAAAGGCATTATAGTTATATACTAACGGGTTATCGTTCTCCCATAGTGGGTTGGCCCATCTCAGAACTTTCTCAATGAGTAAGGTGATGATAAATCCAACCTTTGCCCTATCTGTAGGATAGGAGCGAGGTTGTAATTCAAAGTGGATACTGATCTGGTTAAGGAAACCACGACACTTCTCAGGTGAACCACCATAACGTACTGGTGGTGTAATACGGGAAGAGGCACCTACAGTGGCTACCTCTAAGCCTGAGCTCACAGGAGAAATAGAAGTAGTACATGTCTCCTCTGGCGGGTTATTAGCACGAGACAATAATGCCTGTAGTGCTAGCGCCATCTGATCCATTCTGTGCTCCATGGCTTCGAACCTAGGATCAGAAGGACCAAGCTGACTGTTTGTACTTGCAGGATCCATTGGCCCTGTCGTAATGTCAGGATCGGGACAGGGATCCAACACGCAGAGTACAAACAGGTACAGGATACGTATACCGGACCTTAGAATGGCCGGACTAACGTACGGAGAGTATAGAGAATGGTCAGAGACAAGCCGAGGTCGAGGGAACGAGAGGACAGGTAAGCGAGGAACAAGCCGGGTCAAGGATAACAGAGGTAAACAGAGTAAGTCAAACAAGCCGGGTCGGAACCAAAGGGATAACAGAAAATACCAGAGCACTGTGTGACTAGACAGGCTAGAACCACGACAGGGCAATGAGCAAATGGGAGAAGCAAGTTTAAATACCCTGGCTCGGAGGGAGAGACACGCCTCCGACGAGATCTGATTAGTCTCTAAAGGGTTGAGTGACAGGTCGTTCCGGGCTGGCGTCATGACGTCGGTTTCCGGACGTCCTGCTACAAAAGGAAGTGACTCCCTCGCGGCCGGCGTTTACGTGACAGCGAGGACCGCGAGGAACAGCGGAAACAGCCCGTCCGGACGGATAGACGTCTAAGTCTCTGCCTCTCTCGGAGGTAGAGACCTCAGGTACCCTGACAGAGTTCTCATTAGAGTGCTCTTACTAATTGGTTTGTAAGCCAACCAATCACAGCGCTCTGACAGGCAAATCTCACATGCAAGAGTACAGTGGAAAGTTCTAAAGAAGCCCAGGTACACCCAGTAGTTTCCACAAATCGGCAGACTTTATTCAGGAACAGTGCACAACAACATTTCGGCATTGAAATGTGCCTTTTGTGAAGCCTAGTTCAATAAAAGAAAAAACTGCATTTATAGCATAAACATATTCAATTAAGACATCATAATTAGAAAATTAAACACAATCCTTGCCCAATCAGGTAGGGAGCCCAAGCATTCAGAAGCCCAAATTGCTGTTGCGAGCACGACACCTAGATGCCTGACGTCACATGCAAAGGGTCATAATATCACGTGCAATTGCGCCATGATTGCAATAGGTAAGGAAAAGCAAATTAACAAAAAAGGATTAAATAGGGTGCAAGTGGTGGAAGAGATAGTCTTCCGAGAATCACCACTTAGTTCAAAACTAAGTGGTGATTCTTTTTAACTTTCCAGTGTGACCTTGTGGTTTTGGCTTCCCCTCTTGGAGCACCCTGGTAGAAATACTCCCTATCTGTGTGCGCATTTCAATATATGTACAAATATTGCGAGAATACAGCACTAACATCAGATCCTGGTATATGAAATGTCCAGACCTGAAGAGGGCCTCATGGAAGAAGATGGCAGAGGTCACAAGGGACAAGTTCAGATAAGTAAAAACGACCTTCTACTGCAGCTCTGGACCACTGCACTGCAAGCAGAGCATTTGCCATCTGGAGTCCTTGCAAAATGTGCAAATACCCCAGAATGTTACAGACTGCTTTAACCCCTTAAGGACACATGACATGTGTGACATGTCATGATTCCCTTTTATACCAGAAGTTTGGTCCTTAAGGGGTTAATAACATAGAACATTTGACTACTTATTCATCAGTTTGCCACAAGGTAAATGTCTGCATAATATACTTGATACTCTGTTCCCAGTAGTTTAGTTTGACTTACAAATCAACAAAGATTTGCAGTGAATGTATAAAAAAAAAAATCCAAATTAGTTTTACTTTCATTAATATTATCTTGTTATATTATGTTTTTTAATGTGTTTGTGCTTAAATGAAATTGTACACATCTGAATATTTCTCCATCCCATTATTATCCTGCTGCCAGTTATAAACTAGAATAATTTTGGCATGCAAAAAAATAATTATTCTACAGGAAACATTTGGAAATGTGTGCATAAATAAACATAATGTGTTTGTATGGCCAAATATATATATATATATAAACGTAAATGCAAGGTATGAATTTTTATTTCCACTGCAGTGGCTTACTAAAAGTTTGCCGAACTATTTTGAATTGCTACTTGCATTTCTGATTAGAATATGATCAAATAGATTTTGGATTAAGCCATTTTTGACTTATGCTTCTTTTTTGTGTCGGGACTCACTATCACAAAGTATACATTTTTAATGGGTAGTATAGGAGAGAGGAAAAAGGAAATAAAGATGTATTATACCAAATGAGTCGTTAAGTCGTTCAGTATATAGTGATGGGCAATACTTAAAACTTAAAGGAAACTGATATATGTTTTATGATGATTGGAAATAAAAAATGACGTGTAATATAACTTGAAAAGGATGTTAGGAGTTACGCCTCGGGTCAAATGTCCAGGTATGCCAATGCATGAAAGAGAAAAAAAAGCCTCAAAACGGGAAGCCAAATAGTGTAGTGATTTAAAATAGAACTGTACGAGATAAATTGCATGGTAATCCACTTACACTTATTAGATCAATTTTAAGTTCTTCTTGATGCTTTTGAGTGGTTTGATCCGCGCTTTTGGATATAACTTTGATCCCTTTTGGAACACAGGTCTTCAGCTAGATTTTCAATAAAAATAATACATAGAACTACATGGTGGAGTATATTGTAATAGCAGTGAGTGAATCATAGATGAATAGACATGCACTCACATGTAATGGAGCCTATAGTAGCTCAACTTTGACAGAATAAAGTGATACAATTCCCACTTTGAAATAAATGTGCTTTAAGTGTCCTCAGTGAGGATAGTCAAAATAAAAGGCCATACATCTAGTGCACACTATACGTAGTGTTATTATTAAAGTACCAACATACAAAAATTGTACACTATAGGTCAGTGGTGCCCAAAAGGTAGAACCCCAGATGTTTTAAAACTACAGCTTCCATGATGTTTTGTCATTCTAAAGACATAGAAAGCATCAAGGGAGTTGTAATTCAACAACATCTAGGGATCTACTTTTTTGGGCACCCCTGTAATTGAGGGAGCTAGAATAAAAATACAGATGTGTCAAGACAAAAGGAATGGAGGATCCGGCATCTGAAAGTGCATCTGCAGCACTTATATACACTGTAAAAGCATGATAGCTTTTGAGCTGATGACCAAACGAAGAAAGAAAGACTGAGACAAAAGATTGCAGGGTAAATTGAACATGATTGCCAGTTGGTATGACATTGCAAGCACTGTTTAGGTTGACAGTGAGTTAAGGAGATATTAATCTAAGTTAGGGAAGATTACACACTTGGAGGATCATGTTATAAAGAGGATAACATCCATTGTGGGTAGGAGATGAAAGGTGGCCTGTGGTTGTCCATTGTCCGTAATTGCAAGGGTGAGTTTCAGAGGAAGGATGCTGCTGTGTGAATTTAGTAGAGACAAACAGTAGTAATTTCAAAAAGTTATGAAGTGTAATGTGTTTGGGTGAATGGGCATGGGAAGCAGAGAAAGAACAAAGCAAAGTCACTTAACAAAAGGTCTCTGAAAAACAAGTCACAGTAGGCAGGATAATCTTGGGACAAGGCAATGCAGCACAGGTCCAGGACCAAAAGTCCTTAGCAGGGAAATCTAAGCAGGACCAGGCATACAAGGGTTAAGTTAGGAATACAAGGGAGAATCAAACAAAGTCACTCCATAATACTCCATAATATTTTGACTGATGAAATAAATATACAGTTGTGGAGACGGGGCTTGGCTCTAGACAGTGATGGCCGCCTAAACTCTTCCTGCGTCACTGCCTCGTATTAATTAGCCCATGAATTCCAACTATACCCACACAAATGGGGAAAAATAATAGAACATCCGGCTCCCAGAAGGCTGCTGTCCTTAAAAAGGGCTTGCTCCCCCGTCCCTCCGCCAGTACCTTGCTACCCCGGTGGACCTCGCCACCACAAGAGAGAGCTGTTAAGTACCTGGGGATATGGATAACTAGGGACCTTACTCAACTGTACGAGACAACCTTTACTCCAATGCTGTCCACGTTCCGGAAAAACTTGGCTGATTGGATGCTACCACACATATCCTGGCTGGGACGCATCGCGGTGACCGAGATGCACATTCTATCATGTATCCTCTACCTGTTTCAGACGCTCCCCATCAAGATCCCAACCGCATACTTCACATCTCTAAGATCACTCCTAATAAAATACATATGGGGCTCTCAGAAATCCCGCATACGTTACCAAATTCTGACCAAACCAAAAGTCGAGGGGGGGCTGGCAGTCCCTGACTTTCTATTATACTGCCACTCCACCCACCTGCACAGGGTACTAGACAGGGTCAAGGGAGGGGTAACCAAATTATGGAAAGACATTAAGCAGCGCCAAACGGGCGACCCCTTGCAAGCTCTAGTTTGGAGGACACACGGAGAGAGTAAGGTGAGTAACGAGCCAACAGCCATGTGTCTGGCACTGACTGGCCCCCAAATTAGGCCTATCATCCCTCCCATCCCCTATGTATCACCTCACCAAAAACTCTGACTTCCCACCGGGCTTAGGGAACAGATCTTACGCATGCTTTTTCCCACATGCACAGGTTAAGGCCAGCCACATGATTAAAGAGAAAAGACTCAAGACCTTAGTGGACTCATTGGGGGACAACTTAGGAATTTTCATGCATAGGTTCTAGTACGAACAACTGAAAAGGTACCTCACCCACATACCTCAACAACAAGATCTGCAGAGGGCTCTCACTCCCTTCGAACAAAATTACATAGACCCTGTCCCACAACCACACGCGGTCTCTTATCTATACTCCCTACTCCAAACACAGGGGAATACACCAGCTACATGGGGAAATGGGAAGAGGCCCTTGGGGAAATCCTCACAGACGCCTAATGGGGGAAAATTTGCGACCTTGTGCATCACTGCGAGTTAGCTAGCAGAATCCAAGAGACATCCTACAAAGTCTTAACACTATGGTACAAAACACCACTCCTCCTCCAGAAGATCAACCGTGCCTTAGACAGCAACTGTTGTCGCTTCTGAGCCGCATTGGGCACATTCATGCACATATGGTGGGAATGCCCTAAAATTCAACCTTTTTGGAGGGCAATTAGCTCCATTTTAGGGAAATTTAAGGATAAACCACCACCTTTCAAACCCGCACCATTCCTCATACATCACACCACCACGCCAACAGCTAAATACAAGAGTTCCATGTCTATACAAATCCTGAACACTGCCAAACAAGGTCATCCCCCTCTACTGGAAAAAGAGGAACCCCCACCCCTAACGCGATGGTTTGACAAAATGGAGGGCTTAAGATGTCTAGAGGAGATGACCCTTGCGTCCCAGGGACGTACACAGTTATACACAGATATTTGGACTCATTGGCTGCTCGATGTGTTTCACCCAGACTTTCAAGCATCGTTGACATACTATGGGCAAAGCTGGGGGGTTAGGCGTGCCAGATAGGGGGACAGACCCTGGGTCAACGGTGGGATGAAGCCGACCACTGGGTGTACTGTGATGCATCCTCTGGCAGATGTTGGGGTGCTGGAGCGGGCTAGGCAGGTGACCTGCCGGCCAACATAGTGAACTCACCCATTCTTTGACACATGACTTGCAATGGACTAAGGAGGAGATAAATTAGTCGTACTCACTGGCACATAGTCAGGGCTCGACCTGAGATGGTGGAATGAGACATCGGGGATAGGGACACCATTTTATAGCGACTATACCAACTGTTTCTGAGGACATAGTAATTCATGCTGAAGGACTTAAGGGCTCTAGTCTATGACTTCCTCGTTCCTCTCAACTTTAATTCAGCCTGACAAGAACGTTTATTTTGTTAATATTTCTTGATTAGAGATAGAGGCACAGGCCAAGGGAGACAATTTTTGATGGAAGCACTACCTGTTTATACGGACATGATGGCTTAAGATAGGGATTTGATGGTCCCAAAACTAGAGCTTCCCAAAGAGACCTGCATGGCGAAGGAAAATGGTGAGTTAACTACCTTTTTGATTCCTGGCAGTGCTGATCTGGTTAACGAAGTGGTGACTAGGGCACTATAGTGTTAGGAATACATATTTGCATTCCTAACGCTATAGTGTTCCTTTAACCCCTTAACGACCAAACTTCTGGAATAAAAGGGAATCATGACATGTCAGACATGTCATGTGTCCTTAAGGGGTTAATATAAATAGTTTATGCCTATTTTTAAATAGTTAAATAATAATGGGGCTACTCTGGCTTATGCAGAAATTAACTTTTTTTTCTGGATCCCGAGGATTATAATTATTTAATTCCAACATAGAAATGTTCAGTCCCTGAAGCTTACAGTGCCTACTAGACTAATGACAAAACATCCCAAACACATAATTATAACATTTTACAACATATACAAACAACTGGATGATGTTTGTAGAATTCAGACTATTTATGCATGATTTTTACTACTAGGAAAATTAGTGGAGAACATTTTTAAGTAATCCATCCCTCCAATCCATCCATGCCAGAAAATTAGTCTAATAAACAAATAAAAAACAATTTTCATGCAAAAAAAAACCAGACTCAACTTTTGCTCAATTTTACAGAAGTTTGCAGTTTTTCAGAAATGCAATCAGTTCTGAATCAAGCTTCTAGTTACCCGTTTACCACATTTTACTGTTCAATGTGTTTGGCATACCTTCAGATTCAGAACTGTCAGAGGTAATTGCCTCTTGTTAAAAAAAATCTCAGACCGGGTCCCTTGAAAAATGAAGCTAACGTTTCAAAACATTATTAATACTAACTGAGTGTTATAATACAATATATGTCCGGAGGCTAGAGAGTGCACTCCGTTAGTCTGCTCATATTATCTTACTTACGGATTTGCTGGCATAAATTGAGCAGAGAAATAGAGAAATGAGGAAAAGACAATTTCGTCAAGTATTTGTTCATTATTCATTCCCACATTTGCATTTTCAGAGTTTGAGATAAGGCATTGTTGGATCAACATGATCGCTTTTTGATGACTATGTGTGAGATATAATAAAAAAAGAAAAAAAAAAGATATGAATTCTTAATTCTCGCCTAGAAGCAATTAGTCTAGGCATTATAATTACAGTTGTTTCACTGTTACTAATGAATCCTGTGATTATAAGAACATTTCAGTTTTCATTAATCAAGAAAAATTAAGTTTAAATTATCCAGCAAAACTCCAAAACTTATGAATATACATCTACAGAGAGTTAAGTGCTGAAAGTATATGTGTAACACAATAAAGATGGTATTACATGTACTTAGACTGACTGATGGCGATGGGAGCCAACCAAGCAACTTCTTCTGAGTATAATTACAACCTAATACATACACATAAGAGAAGACACAACGCCCAGTGAAAGACAAAAAAATCCTACACTGGAGTCGGTAAGGTTGCAGGGTATAAGGGCATAACCCAAATAATATAATATGAAAAAAGAAAGAGACTGAAAAGGGATTACAGAGAGGTCCTCCCAATTATCAGTGCCTATACCCCAAAGAATGATTTGTTCATAGTTTATGGCAGCAAATTGCCAATATAGAACATAAATGAAATATATGAAAAATAATAAATTTTATTAACCCCTCTTAGGGAGAAAAATAATAAACAAATGCTAGTGGTAAAAGTGTATATACAGTGAAAAGGTATAAAATATAGGAATCATCTGTTGTGTGCTATGTATGCAACACACCCTAAAAAGCACAGCTCTTCAATTGGCTGCTGAGGTAAGACTGTAGATTGTTGTTTGTAGTATAATTGCAACAATGTCTCAGTAGCCAGTGTAGCTATTGGTGTGTATAAAGAGAGGAAAAAAGTATCCCCCTGAAATATATCACTAAGTAACTATGTTACTATATATGTATGTATATACAGTGTGTATGTACATATATAAATACAGAGAGAGAGAGAGAGAGAGAGAGATAGAGAGAGAGAGATTGGTGAAGGGAGTATTATAGGGAAATAATGTTACTGATACTCTGGAGATATCAGATACCATAGTACACTAGTATGTATGTTTTATATTACAAGTAATGCATATTACATTATATTTGTTATCTTTTTTTTAATGAAAAAATATTTTTTATTGAAGTATTCTTCCATAGGAATAAAACTTCCAAGGATTGTTTCTTCCATGCCATTAACGATGCTGTTGAATACAGAACACACGCAGTAACTTATTTATGAAAAGGCCAGTTAGGAGTGAGCATAGTGCAGTAGGCCTCAGTGCTTGCAATATCCTGGTTGCTTTTTTAGTTGGGCGGTGGTGGGTGGCTACCCTGTCAAACTGGGAGTAATCCTCCTAATGTACTACATAGACACAGCTTTATTGGGCAGGATAAGGGGGGAGACTGTGCATGTACAGTATATGCACAAGGTTTCGGTCATAAGCACCTCCCAAGGTATGTTTTCCTTTTTCTTTTCTTCCTTTCCTTATTCGCCTTCCCTCCATCCCTCATACTTTCTTGCCTGTGTGTTCTCAACCTCCCTTTCCATATTTGCCCTTTCTCACGATAGGGTAATAGCCCAAAGCTGTTTATTATCATGCTTAGCAGATTACTCAAATTTGAGCGCCTGCTCTAAGAATCTAATAAACCTTTATCTTTCATATACAAAAAATGCTTACTTTAGCACCCTCTTATGCCCTATAAGGTGGTATTGTTTTCAATACTAGCAATGTTTTGCTGTAGCTTACTCCTTTGGATAAGGTTAATGTATTGCCAGCTGGCAATATGGTTCAATTTTTCTGGTTAAAAAGTCACTTTTTTATGCACAAAAAAAGTTTAAAATGGTGGAGAATAAAAAGGGGAGGACAAGAGCTGGAGCGGAGAAAAATTGGTTTTGGAAATTCTTGTACAGAAGGTAATCTTTTCCGTACTTTTATAATTACACAAACCATTATATGCATTTCTCGTCATTGTAACTACTTTAGTTAAAAAAGAATTTGCCAAGAAAAAATTACTGTCATTCCAGATAAATATTTCTGCACCAAATTTTGATGAAATGCAGAATATTATACATGTATAGTGTTGTCGCGAACCCGAAATTTTCGGTTCGCGAACGGCGAACGCGAACTTCCTCAAATGTTCGCGAACCGGCGAACCCGGCGAACCGCCATTGACTTCAATGGGCAGGCGAATTTTAAAACCAACAGGGACTCTTTCTGGCCACAAAAGTGATGGAAAAGTTGTTTCAAGGGGACTAACACCTGGACTGTGGCATGCCGGAGGGGGATCCATGGCAAAACTCCCATGGAAAATTACACAGTTGATGCAGAGTCTGCTTTTAATCCATAAAGGGCGTAAATCACCTAACATTCCTAAATTGTTTGGAATAACGTGCTTTAAAACATCAGGTATGATGTTGTATCGATCAGGTAGTGTAAGGGTTACGCCCGCTTCACAGTGACAGACCAAACTCCCCGTTGAACGCACCGCAAACAGTCCTCTATATACAGAGTAAACATGGCTCCCTCTATATACAGAGTAACATGGCTCCCTCTGTATACTGTGTAAACATGGCTCCCCTCTATATACAGTGTAAACATGGCTCCCTCTATATACAGAGTAAAATGGCTCCCTCTATATACAGTGTAACATGGCTCCCCTCTATATACAGAGTAACATGGCTTCCCTCTATATACCGTGTAAACATGGCTCCCTCTATATACAGAATAACATGGCTTCCCTCTATATACCGTGTAAACATGGCTCCCCTCTGTATATAGAGGGAGCCATGTTACTCTGTATATAGAGGGAGCTATGTTTCCACTGTATATAGTGTAACATGGCTTCCCTCTATATACAGAGTAACATGGCTCCCCTCTATATACAGTGTAAACATGGCTCCTCTCTATATACAGAGTAACATGGCTCCCCTCTATACAGGGGCGTACCTGGAGCATTTGGCACCCGGGGCGGATCCTTTATTTGGCACCCCCCTCCCCAACTTTGAAATGTAAAAAACAGCTGCAATTTTTTTTAAATGTATGTTTATGCAGTGTGTGTATAGTGTGTAAAGTGTGTGTATATTGTGTGTATAGTGAGTGTGTATAGTGTGTACAGTGTGTGTATATTGTGTGTATAGTGAGTGTGTATAGTGTGTGTGTGTATAGTATGTATAGTGTGTGCAGTGTGTGTATAGAGTGTGTATAGTGTGTGTATGCAGTGTGTGTAGTGTGTGTGTATAGTGTGTACATAGTGTATGCAGTGTGTGCAGTGTGTGCATAGTGTGTACAGTGTGTGTGTATATTGTGTGTATAGTGTGTGTAGTGTGTGTATAATGTGTGCAGTGTGTATGTAGTGTGTGTGTATAGTGTGTGCATAGTGTATGCAGTGTGTGCATAGTGTGTACAGTGTGTGTGTAGTGTGTGTAGTGTGTGTATAGTGTGTATAGTGTGTGCAGTGTGTGTATAGTGTGTATGCAGTGTGTGTATAGTGTGTATGCAGTGTGTGTATAGTGTATGCAGTGTGTGTATAGTGTGTGCAGTGTGTGTATAGTGTGTGCAGTGTGTGTATAGTTAGTGCAGTGTGTGTATAGTGTATGCAGTGTGTGCAGTGTGTATGCAGCGTGTGTAGAGTGTGTATAGTGTATGCAGTGTGTGTATAGTGTGTGTATAGAGTGTGCAGTGTGTGTATAGTGTGTGCAGTGTGTATAGTGTGTGCAGTGTGTATGCAGTGTGTGTAGTGTGTGTATACAGTGTGTGTAGTGTGTGTGTGCATAGTGTGTACAGTGTGTGTATAGTGTGTACAGTGTGTGTGTATATTGTGTGTATAGTGTGTGTATATTGTGTGTAGTGTGTGTATAGTGTGTGCAGTGTGTGTATAGTGTATGCAGTGTGTGTCCCCAAGCCCCTAGTCACACAGCCAAATAAAAAAGCCCCTACCTACCCCCCTCACCCTAAAAAATAGTGAAGGGGGAATAAAATTACTACCCTGTAAAGTAAAATTCAACTTACTATTCAACGTCTTCTTCTTCTAAAATCTTCATTTTTTTAGCCCCAAAAAAGGCCAAATAAAAAGCCATCATACCCGTCGAACTTAAAAATAAAATAAAAAACCCGAGCACAAAAAAAAATTAATCCATCTTCACCCATGGAGGGCTCCGTGTCAGTGTTTATCAGGGATCCTTAGGATAGGTGTCAATCCATATCTGCCAAGTGACCCTATGTAGGGGGAACAGTCCCTATTCTGCTCTGTGTCAGTGTCTGGAGGGAGTATCTGCAGTAACACAGAGTGTCTGGGGGGAGTATCTGCAGTAACACAGGGTGTCTGGAGGGAGTATCTGCAGTAACACAGAGTGGCTGGGGGTAGTATCTACTTGTAACATTTATATGCACAAAAAAAAAAAATAATAAATTGAAAAAAAAATAAAAAATGGTTGCAGCTTCCGAATTAATCTAAAATGGATGCTGTCCAGTAGGTGGGAGGGTCTGCTAGGGAGGGTGTGCTGCTGATTGGCTGTAATGTGTCTGCTGACTGTGAGGTACAGGGTCAAAGTTTACTCAATGATGACGAATAGGGGGCGGACCGAACACCGCATGTGTTCGCCCGCGGTGGCGGACATGAACATGCTATGTTCGCCGGGAACTATTCGCCGGCGAACAGTTCGGTACATCACTATACATGTATAATAGTTCTTTACTGTGTTTGCCCAAGCCTGACATTTCCTTAAAACATCTCCAAGATGCATAATCCAGGTCAGTACAAACTCTTGTGATCTTTGAAACAACTTTGTCTATAAGTGAGTCATGAAAAGTTTTTTGTTTTTTTTCTCAGAACCTCAAACATTATTACACTAGGTATACTATATAGTTGTATAATACTACTCTTAAAATGTTTCTATATTGGGCTCACAAAAAACAGGGTGCAAGAGAATACTGAGAACGGACAACAGCTCAAATAACTTGCCCTTCGGTTGGTCCTGCTCAGATCTCAAGCTGGTTTTAGCTCATTTTGTGCCATTGCATAAAGAACCAGGCAAATTACATCTCAGACTGATTCCACCCAAAAAGGGCGGAACAGATCCAAAATGCAGTCTGTCTCTCTCTGCACTAAAAATGCAGCAAGCCCAAATGATCATTTCAACCTGGTTAGGCACCATCAGTGAGGCATAGAAGATACTTCTCTAGACACCGTGAGCACGGGGTCCACATCTGGATTAACCTTCAAACTTAGGGAAAGTAAAAAATAGGATGCAAGAGAATACTGAGAACGGACAACAGCTTAAATAGCTTGCCCTTCAGTGGGTCCCCGCTCAGATCTCAAGCTAGTTCACCTTGTGCCATTACATAAAGAACCAGGCCATTTACATATCAGACTGGTTCCACCCAATAGGACAAAACAGTTTTTTTTATATCATAGTCACAGCACATTTTAGATATAGAAGGATGATATACTTCCATCAGAATCTATTGGATATGCTAAAGGCCAGGCTTCTAGAGATAATAGCAGAAATTGTAAGATATTGACAGAGTTTGCACTCTATCCCAGAGCAATCATAACCTTACTCAACACCAGGAAGCAAAGTAAGAAGGACATTTAAAGTATCACTTAAATGTCTTAATATCTTAATAAAGTGATCTGGGTGCAGTGGTCATGTCGTTTTAACCCTGTAATGAAAATCATTGTTGCGGGAGGCGGAGAGGTGAGCAACGCTAAGGGAGTCTCTATGCTGCAAAAGGTGAAGAAAAACCTTTTTTTAATTATTATTATTATTATTATTTTTTTTTTTAAGGTTTAGGACCTATATATAACCAGGGACATGATCTCCATAGCATTACAAATACAGGTTTGTATTCCTACCACTATAGTGTTCCCTTAATAGCACGTCAGAGGCAATAATATCTCAGCCCCAATCAACCAGAAAGGCACACTCCTGCCTGGAACTGATAGATTCGCTTTTAATGCATTCTATGTATAATGCATTACAAAACATGTACAAACATAAAAACATATTCACTCTAAAACACTTTTTCTTTTTTGTGCAAATCTATGCAGATCACATCACCAGTCACAATCTCTTCGCAGTCTTGGAAGTAACCTCGCCTATCAGGAGCATCACATTGTGTTTTAATGCATCTTACATGTTGGAAATGCTTTTTGATTTGTTTATTATTGTTTGGTTTTTTTACTTTTTATTAAAAAGTAAAAACTGAGGGCACATCATTAACAAAGAAAGGTGTTATACAAGACCATTAAAGGATTACAGATAAAGTGGTATATAGAGACCAGAAATAAGTACTACAAAAAAAACTACAGTTATCAACTCGAGCTATAAATTGTCCAGAGATGTATATTGAAAAAAGATCATAGTGGTAGCGGCACACAATAATAACTGTCAACTTAGTTCTTTGGAAGTCAACAATCAATGTTAGGGGATATCTACGAGCAGAGGCGGCTCTCTAATTAGGCGATTTAGGCGGCCTTCTAAGATTTCGTGCTGTCTGGGACCTTGCGGACGCCTAATTCGCCCTAGGGCAGACTCACATGTCGGGTCATGTCTGGTCTCCAGTCAATGACCGAGGGCCCGACACAGGAGGGGGCCTGGCAGCTTGCACTTTATGCCTCTGGGTGCGAGGCCCCTCCAGTCAGTCTGCCCTGACTGAGAGCCAAGCAGTGCCTCCGGTCTGCAGTTCCGCCGGGTTCAGAGCTGCAGACTGAGGTATCTCGCTATCTCCAGCAACGGTCTGCCTTGAAATTGTGAGACTTACCACGTGATCTGCAGCTCACAACCGGCAGAGCTGAAGACCGAAGAACTGGACCACCGGGAGGGAGGGCGCCCACCGGACCACCAAGGGAATCCACAGGACAACCAGGGAAGGTATTTATGAACCCCCTTTACACCCTGTCACAGCCCCTCCACCCCCCCCCCCTTTACCCCAGCCACAGTCACCTCCCCTCATTCTGTTACACTGCCTCCTCCAAACATGGCACATTCACCCCAAACCTGTGATACACCCCCCTACTATGCCACACGCACAGGACCGGTGCTAGGATTTTTAGTTACACAGGCGAAGATGCATTTTGGTGCCCCCCACCCTCGTTTAAAATAAGGTTCATATAAACACAGAAACCGCAGAACCAGGCGCTCGGCCACGCTACAATAGGTCGTCGGTTGGAGGGGAGCGCAGTGCGCTTCCCTCCTTCCGGTCAGCCTGATTTTGCGCCCACAGGGCCGGTGCGCCCTAAGGCAGCCGCCTGGGCCGCCTTATGGTAGCGCCGGCCCTGCACACGCAACCAGTCACATTAACCTCCTTCAATTCTGTCACACTTACTTACTTCCCCATGCCCTGTCACACTCAGTCCTCCAACCATGTCACAATTGTCCCCTATCATTCTCACACTCCTTCATTCTGTGACACTCACCCCCCCAACCCTGTCTCAGATATGTTGTGGATCAGAATGTTGATCTTTGTTATATTCAGAGGAAACCCAAATTGTTGTTACAAGTGCACTCGGAGAAGCAAGAATTAGACACCAGACACCTGTTGGTATTCAAAATAAGCCTCTGACGTTTTTTATTCATCAGCTGGGTTTTATACATTTAAAAAGTAAGTGCTTACGTGCAAATACTCTTAGAACAAAAATAGCAAGGGAATACAGATAAGACATAGGAATAGGACATAGGATAAGACATAGGAATGAGCGCCATGTATACATAACAAATAAGTTTCTGGGTAAGAGAGAACAACAAGATTAGAGTAGAGACATCTTGGGTGGGGGCTCTCTGCTCCCGGGACTTAGACATATATGGTCTTAAGTGTTGTTCAAGCATCAAGCAATCAATCCTGATTCCAAGTTAGCCAATTTTAATATAGGATATCATTATATGACACCTATAAGCTTGAGCCTTGGAATCAAGATAAATTCTATCACAATCCCCTCTTTTGATCCAAGGGTCACCCAAATGTCCAAGGTATATCCAGGCCTGCTAGCCAAAGCCTGTGGGACTTTCATTTATTGCTTCACCACGGTTCCCTTGGACTGAGCGACCACCAGAATCAGCGGAGGAGAGTTCTTTCATTTGTTAGGCGAGGTAACATCATAAAACCTTTCCGAGGTCGGAGCTGGAATGTAAGTTAAGGTACGACCAACAGTAGGTTTGCTTTTACATAGAGAGGTTAGTAGACATGAAAAAAATCTAAAGGTTAGAAAAATAGCCATAATGACAAATATAGCTAATAGCAAAAAGTACAAAATTTTCTTAATTAGTAAAGTCAACCATGTTCCTAGCCCAAATGTCCAATCCCAATCCTCAAAGAAGCCGTTATCTTGTTTGATATCCTGTACTAAGTCATGTAAATCTTTTAGATGTTTATGGATCATAGTGCCATGGTCAGATAGGTTAAAACAGCACATACCTTCAATAGCTTCACATCCTAAGTCATGTTTCATTAGTAAGTAGTCAATGGCTGCTCTATTCTCAAGGATTGCCTTCTTATTTGCCTGGTTGTCCATAAGTAGCTCTTCTAGGGCCTGTGAAGTGGCATTTAAACCTTTTGCAAGGGAACAGGCTACAGCATTAACTACTCGGGTATTATACAGTGCTAAGCCTGGGACTCCTACCAAGGTGTACGCTAGGGCAGAGTATTCGGCTTTGGATAAGAGAGTGATTTCAGAGTTACAATCAGAAGTAAGGGTGTTTTTAACATCTCTCCTGTCTCTCAGCAGTTTGTGTAGCTGGGTGGTTTTAGTGATCAGGTCAGATTTGGAAAACATGGTCATGGTTAGTCGAGAAATTGCACAGGGACCTCCTGTAATGTTACCTGGGACATAAGCATAAGTAATATTTCCACAGGAGAAAGTCCATTCTTTAGGAAGATAGACATTGTAGTGGTAACTCATAACTTGGTGAGTTTTGGTACAATTCATAGTGGTGCTCAGGGCTCTACAATTCGTGGTATTTTTCCACCATGTGGGGCAAAACAGGGATTCAGTATTAGGGTCTCTTGAACAATTACATGAAAAAGACCAACATAGTTCAGCGCCTGTCACATTAATTGTCTTCAGGGATAGGGGGGGCATCCTACCAGTGGTTTGAAGGCATAAGAATATAGTTGTAGAGATTTATGGGGTCTATGGGTATGTAGGTACTTCCTCAACAGTGAGATTGGTGTGGGGGCAGCTATAAGACAAGATTCTATGGCGTTTTCAGTACTAAGGAGAGGGTTGAGGCAAAAGGAGGTTAAATTGAAAGCCTTTGCTATCTGCAACCATATATTTTCCTGCCATGCATTATTATTTTCTGGTCTCAAGTCAGAGTAGCATATCTGAACAGAGCATAATATGGTAAAGGATATGAACAGCTTCATGTTGGTGGATCAGTCGGAGTGACTTGTTTACAGTGACTGGCGTGTATCCACGTGGCTTTTCCTTCTAGTTTTACCGAGGTAGCCGTAGTCAAGAGCACTTGGAATGGACCGTCAAAGCGTGGTTCAAGTCCTTTCCTCACATGCCTCTTTATCACCACCCAATCACCAGGCTGCAGTTTGTGAGTTGCAGAGTCAGAGTCTGGATCTGGAATAGAATCAAAGACTTGTTTATGCACCTTGTCTAATCTTTGGTGTAGGGCCTGAACATAGGCAGTCATACTACCATGCTGCATCTGGAGGGTTTGGGGAAAATAGAGGCCTGTCTTTGGGGCACATCCAAACAGGATCTCAAAAGGGGATAGGCCATGTCTGGAATTGGGGGTGAATCTCATAGAAAAGAGTGCTAGGGGAAGGCATTCAGTCCAGGGCTTCCCTGTGTCTTGCATGGCTTTTGCAATCTTGTTCTTTAAGGTGCCATTTGCCCTTTCTACTTTCCCACTACTCTGGGGGTGATAAGGGGTGTGGAAGGCCTGACTGATCCCTAAGGCTTTCATAATTTCTTGCATTATTTCCCCAGTGAAATGGCTACCTCTGTCACTTTTAATCACTTCAGGTACTCCATATCTACATACCAGTTCCTTCAGAAGCTTACTCGCTGTTATCTTTGTTGTGGCTTTCGACACTGGGTAGGCCTCTGGCCAACCTGAAAAGAGATCAATGCACACCAACACATATTCATACACTCCTACCTTAGGTAGTTGAATATAATCTATCTGCAGTCTTTGAAACGGGTAAAGTGGCCTTGGTGTGTGCTTACTCGGTGTTTTGACAGCCTGTCCTGGATTGTTTCTAGCACAAATCATGCAAGCTTGGGTGTGTTTAGCTGCTACAACAGTAAATCCGGGTGCTACCCAATGGGTGTTTACTAAGCTGTTCATGTGCATCTTGGATAGATGTGTAGGTCCATGGGCAATCTGGGCCATCATGGGGTACAATACTCGTGGCAAACACAGTCTTTTACCTTTTCTCCACATTTTGTCATCATCAGGTTCTGCATCTTGTTTCCTCCAGAGGTCATGTTCTTCCTTGCTTGCCTGTCTTTGTAAGCTCAACAGTATATTGTAGTCAACGGCGTCATCTGTAAGAACAACTTGTAGGAAGGTTTTACCTTTAGAGGGATGAACTTGAATTGCTGCTTGCTTGGCAGCTTCGTCTGCTCTGTGGTTTCCTCTTGAAATTTCATCTGTGATCTTCACGTGAGCTGCCACCTTGATGATGCCTACTTGAGTGGGTAACAGGATAGCGTCCATAAGTGCACTCACGGCTTCAGAATTCTTGATTGGAGTTCCTGCTGAGGTGAGAAAATCACGAGCCCGCCAAATAGGGCCAAAATCATGCGCTATACCAAAAGCATAGCGAGAGTCTGTAAAAATATTAGCAGTCTTACCAGAAGCCATTTTACACGCTTCAGCGAGTGCCTTCAGCTCTGCCTCCTGTGCAGAGCAGTGAGGAGCGAGTGGTTCAGCTTTTATTATCTCATGTGCAGAGACTACAGCATATCCAGTGTGGAAATTACCCTTCTCATCAGCATATCTGGAACCATCTACAAAAAACTCAAAATCTGCATTAGATAATGGAGAATCAGTTACATGCAAAAAAACCTGCTGTTTCTTGTGCCATTAGTGCTGCACAATCATGGGGTACCTGGGCATCAGCTAACTCATCTGGTGAAAGTGAATTTACAAAAAGATCAGAAGTACAAGTACCATTCCCACTCCCCTCTTTTAAATCCAGGGGAAGTAATGTAGATGGATTTATTACCATACACCTTTTAAGAGTAACATTAGGTGGCATAAGCAAGGCACATTGCATTCTGAGATGCCTTGCAGTATGTATGTGTTTTGGTTGAACTTGTGACAGTATGCTGTTGATATCATGTGGTGTGTATATGGTCACCGGATTATCTAAAACAATATCAGTGGCTTTGTCCAGGAGGGCAGTAACAGCCGCCACTGCCCTAACACATGAGGGGGCACCCCTGGCAACAGGGTCCAATCTGGTGGAGTAGTAAGCTATTGGTCTTTGTTTACCACCATGGTCCTGTGTAAGGACAGATGTAGCATAACCTGATTGCTCAGTACAGAACAGGTTAAAATTCTTTCTGTAATCTGGGAGACCCAGTGCTGGAGCTGACGTTACCAGTATCTTAAGTGTATAGAAGGCATTTTCTGCCGCATGGTTTAATTTAAATGGTTTGTTTTCGTTGGCAAGACAATCATACAGTGGTTGCATGTAGATAGCTACTGAACGCAGCCAAGGACGACAGTAAGATATCAAACCGAGATACGTGCGAAGCTGGGCTAAGCTGCGGGGGGGTTTAATATTTTGAACTGCAGTCTTTCTACTCTCTGTGAGATGTTTTATGCCCTGGGAAATGCAATGTCCTAGGAAAATAACTTTCTCTACACAAGCTTGCAGTTTCGTTTTTGACGCTTTACAGCCTGCTTTTGCCAGGAATTTCAGCAAGGAGAGGGTGTTTACAATACAAGATTCCATATTATCGCAACACAGGAGTAGGTCATCGATATACTGCAATAAAATTACATTATTTGGCCTCTCCCATTCTTCAAGAATCTGGGCCATTGCCATGCTGTACATAGTGGGTGAGTTTTGTGCGCCCTGTGGCAATACTGTCCAAGTGTACTGTTTGTGTTTATGTGTAAATGCAAATAAAAACTGACTGTCGGGATCCAGGGGGACACTGAAAAATGCATTTGCCAAGTCAATAACAGTAAATACCTTAGAGGAAGGTGGTATTTGTGCCAACAAGGAGTGTGGGTTGGGAACATTAGGGGCAATCAGTTCAGTTACAGCATTAATTGCCCTCAAATCATGTACCATACGGTAAACCACAGGTTTACCTTTCTCTTGCTTTTTCTTAATTGGGTACAATGGTGTGTTACAAGGGGAGGTGGTCTGGACAACTACCCCTGCCTGCAGAAACTCTTGCACGGATTGCGAAATAGCATCTTCCTGTGCTGGGCTTAGGGGGTATTGTTTTTGGTATGGAGGTTTGGCTCCGGGCAGGAAATTCACCTTGACTGGGGGCACAGAGAGTCTGCCTGTATCTGTCTTCCCTGTAGCCCATAAGGAATCAGGGACTGAGGACAAGTCAATGGTAGGTTCTGGCACATGGCTGGGCATAGTGAGAGTTGCCAGAACATTTGAAAGAGATATCATTTGTTTGTCCTCTAAAGGCACAGACAATGTTACTTTTCCAGTGGGGCTATACTGGATATTTGCACTAAGAGCAGACAGTATATCACTGCCTAGTAGATTAACAGGGGCATTAGGGCTGACAAGTAGCCTTGTCACAAGGGCAGTAGAGTCGTGTAGCTTCAATTTCAGCTTGTGGGTAAGGGGAATGTCATTTTCGATACCATCCACCCCTACACATGATAATACATCATTAGATTTCTCATACGGGAACACATATTTTTCCTGTAACATCGATTTAGCAGCGCCAGTGTCCAACAGGAAAGGGACTATTCGGCCCCCAGGTAGTGTAACATCGAAAATGGGTGAGGGTCCTGCAGAGTCAGGGATATTTATAATATGTAGGGACACTGGTTTGCCAATTTCCTATTGGGGAGGGGGAGGTGGTGGAGGTGGTTGGCTGTCTTGGGAGTTATCATTAGAATCCTGGGGTTTTCTATTTTTAGGAGGACACTTGCAGTTACGTTTAATGTGTCCTTTCCTGCCACAATTCCAGCATTCTACCTGCCTTCTGTCTCCGTCAGCTCTAGGGACAGTTACAGCCATTAGAGGTGTGCTCCTCTTTCTAGTATTTAGATTAGCTTCCACTCCCCTAGCCACCTTCACCAGATCACCATAGGTTAAACTTCTCCACTCAGGTCTAGCATTTTGGAGACCAGTCCTTATGGGTATGTGGATACCATCCATGAAGCAGTTAATAAGCAGTCTGGTCGAAGTGGTTTCAATATCTGTGTAACCCAATGCCTCCCAAGCCATCTGTAGTCTGGTGAAAAATGTTTCTACAGGTTCATCTTTCCCTTGTAATATATCTCCTAATTTATGGGCTAGTTCCTCTGTCTTTACCTTAGCCCATTCTCTTATTGCAGTGACATAGCATGCTCCAGATGCAGACTTGGTTCTAAACCATTCATCTGTTTGCATGTTGCTTTTTCTGAGGTTATCTTCATGGGCATCAGTATATTTAGCAATTATTCTAGCCAAAATGGGGCCAGCTTTTAGTGCCACAATCTGTTTTAAATCCATCCAAGTACACTGGTAAGTAGCTTGAATTGTGGATAGAGACTGGACTAGAGCTAAGGGGGCCTTTTAAACATCTGCCAGCTGCTGTATTATTGCCAGTTGTTCACTGGGTGTCCAGGGCTTATATTCTTCCCAGTATTAGATACCTGAGCTAGGCTGTCTGTTCTCATGGTATACGCTCTCAACTTTGGGTATCCTTGGAGTAGAAAATTGTGGAGCTAATGGCCCCACTGGGGTGTCTATGGGGGCAACTAGGGGTTCCTTTAAGTCTGGGCTATCTGCCTGCTCTAATGAACCCATAGGTCTTACAGGGGCTGCTAGGGGACCATATGAAGTCCCACTGCGTAATATTACTGGAAAGAGAGGTTTTGATCTCTGTAAAAGGGAAAGCGCCTGTCCTTTAGGGACCAAAGGAGTCCCTGCATTATCCTGGTAAAGGGGTGGGTTTACAAGATTTTTCCCAGGATCCTGCCTACTCTGGGACCCTAGAGGTCCAAAACATTGATAATATGGTACACCTTTCCTGGTGGTTTCTCTACAACCACATTTAGTTAATTCAACAGCAGTATCATGCCATTTTTGTGCAACTTCTACTAAGTTATTATCTTCTAACCAACCTCTGTAATTTGCCATAAATTCACTCCATATATGTGGGTCTAGAGTGCCCTCTGAGGGCATGCCAGCTTTCTTAAGTAACCTCTTAACATTCTTAACTGCTCCTTGTCCTTTGTGATGCTTGACAATAGTCAAAGCCGTAAATCCCCCTTGGGTACTTTCAGAGCTACCCATCTTAAAACTTGTAAGGGTTAATTACTTCCTTACACAAGACAAACTGTACAATAACAGTGTATTTAAACACTTATGACCGCTGCAGTGGAATTTTCACAGTTCTGTCTTCTAAATACAGATCAGGAGATCTGCCCTTGGAGGATTCTAACTCAAATTATAAAACAAATGACAAGGCAAACAATAAAAATAACTTACAACCCACAGTTCTATTCCACTATCTCAAGATTACTTTCACAAGACATAACACAACCTCCACCTGAATATAACCATAATACCACAGAAAACAAGTTCTTTAGATCAGACGTTTTTAAAATCCTTACCCACCCGGACCGGGGTCTCAAAGAGCACCAGAGAGTCTAAATCATTTATAGGTAGAAAAATAAAAGCTTTTTCTTACCCGCTGCAGCTGATTAACCGCCTGGGCTCCGAGCCAACCCTTCTGGGTCCGGATGAACTGGATTCGTCTGATCCCGGGTCACGGCACCAAATTGTTGTGGATCAGAATGTTGATCTTTGTTATATTCAGAGGAAACCCAAATTGTTGTTACAAGTGCACTCGGAGAAGCAAGAATTAGACACCAGACACCTGTTGGTATTCAAAATAAGCCTCTGACGTTTTTTATTCATCAGCTGGGTTTTATACATTTAAAAAGTAAGTGCTTACGTGCAAATACTCTTAGAACAAAAATAGCAAGGGAATACAGATAAGACATAGGAATAGGACATAGGATAAGACATAGGAATGAGCGCCATGTATACATAACAAATAAGTTTCTGGGTAAGAGAGAACAACAAGATTAGAGTAGAGACATCTTGGGTGGGGGCTCTCTGCTCCCGGGACTTAGACATATATGGTCTTAAGTGTTGTTCAAGCATCAAGCAATCAATCCTGATTCCAAGTTAGCCAATTTTAATATAGGATATCATTATATGACACCTATAAGCTTGAGCCTTGGAATCAAGATAAATTCTATCACAGATACCCCCATCACCCTATACACTCACCCCTTTATTCACCTGGTCACCGCCACAAACTGAAGACATTCATCATACAAACATGCACAAAGGTCACAGATAGCCCCCATAAACACAACACACCGCAAGTAGCTACCCCACACACATACGGTACCAGACACATGCTCATTAAGACATGCATTCACACACAAGGATACTCTCTGTCAGACACACATAGGTAAACAATGTCAGATACACTCAGAAAAACCACACACCGGCACTAATATAGATACGACTGCCAGGCTATGTAACCATACCCGCAGCAGTGTATAAATGATTAGCATAATTGCTAATTAAATTTGCTTATTGCTAATTAATTTAGTTTGCGAATTATGTCATAACTACAGTCAGAGAGCTCACAACAGGGAGCGGCTACAGGGAGCCGCTACACTGCAAGCCTTTGAACAATGAATACAGAGACTAACTCTCTGTATCCAGCTCTGCTCTGCTTGTCCTTCAATACAACTACAAGATCTTATACACACAATGCAACCCCCATTTTGTGTTCCTCTTTGGGTGTTAGTGGTGGCCTCATGTTTGAGTTTCGCCTAAGGCCTCACAAAGTCTAGAGCCGCCACTGCCTACAAGGTTTATGCCATGCACTACTATGTAGTCTCAATCATGTTCTAGCCTGGGTAGAGTTTTGATATTGGTACACACAACAGAAAAAATGTGTGTTAAATGTGTTAGTGTCTGGAGTGTCCCTTTATTCAAACACAGGTCTCGCATGAAAAGTATCAAAGTTTCGAAAGCTAATCTCAATTTAAATATGTTTCCAGTTCATCCATTTTTTCCTAAAATTTTCAATTCCCTGGTCAACCTCTGATGTTTCCTGTTCTAGTGATTAACCCTGTGAGCAAATCCAGAAAATAAGATTGTGTGCACTCCAGGGATCCAGTTCACTAACTGGTACTCTGTGTTGATGGCCCACAACCTCCAAGTAGTAAAAACAAGTGGAGAATTCAAAGATTCAACAGGTGAACTGCTTCATGGAAGTCTATTAAAGACAGGAACAAAAAAAATATGTATACAACGCTTCATCCAAGAGGCCTTCACCATGTATGATAAAGGACCCTTGCCCAAAACATTGTATACTTGTTTTTTGTTCCTGTCTCCAAAAACAACTACCGGTACTTGATGCACTCTCCCTGTTGAAACAGTGGATTTTCTACTTGATAAAACCCCATGAGTAATAATGGATAATCTTTTTTTCCTTTGGTTTTTACTTTATGTATTTTGGCTGATGTGTACTATGGTGGTTGCTGCTGCCCAGGAGTGATGGGAGTTTGAGCGCAGGACTTGTTTTTTTTGTAGTTGTATTCACTTCTGTATCACACAGCTATGTTACAATGCTGCCGCCCATCACATGTGTTCCTTAAAAGGGGTTAAAAAGCATGTAGGGGTGTAAAAAATACCCTTCTGTCTCATTAGTAATATCTTTGCCAGAAGCTCAAAGAAGCAAGGTGAAAGGTTAGTGTAGGACCCACCTGAGAGGTTTGCCTTGACGTGGCAGGTGGGATAAAGTCTCTCATGGCCATTGGAGAAACTAAATAACCTCCATTTGTTTAAATATGCAAACATTAGCCAAGACTAAGTGAAGAGTGAAAAGGAACTCCTTTATTATGGCCAAGTTGCCGGCTAATATACACAACCCCCAGCAGGGGGTCTCCACACAATACAAGGCAAGCCCCTTCCAAAGATCTCTGTGCCTGGGGGATAATTGAGTTAAAGAGCGGTAAGCTAATTATCTCCCAGGAACAGAGAGGCAAACACAAACACATAAAACACAAAAATACCCCAAAACATCATAAAAATATACAGTAACCCCACATAACATGCATCCCCAAATAGCCCTGATCTGAGCACCCAAGTTCTCCAAATAGCGCTCAGATCCATGCAGTGTAGGGGAAACCCCACCGTGTTAAAGTTCTGATCGACCGCACACGTGGTCCTATGGCTAAAATAGCTCCAGGGCGTTTGGTGCTTTTGCCGGTCAACTTTCGGGAGCTCATGCGGCCGCAATACAGGGTGCCACACCTGGCTCTCAGGTAGTGTTTTTCCCCTTAGTCTTCCCTCCAAAAAGCTCTCTCTTGGCAGGTTACAAAGTGGGAAGGAGCGTTTGTCACAAGCACCTATTAGAAATAAAGAAGTTTTGGAACAAAACTAAACAATACTTATAGGATCCAAATATTATAAATACTAATGTATTAATGCAATCATAGTGTTAATTATTTCCAACGTCACAGTATACATAACCTATTACTTTTTTTTGGGGGGGGGGGGATAAAACTCCAATAGATTTCTTCATCGCTCCATTCAATTTACATGTGAATTCATTTTTTGTAACATAATGTGCTTCCAAAAAAGATTCAGTTATTACACATTGAACAAAAGAGCAGACAGGGGTGTATTTTACTAAAATTGTGCATATTTCAGTCATCCATTATTCAGATATTATTTGCCTTAACTTATTAATTCCGAATAGAAATTGTACTTTTGTATAATTATAATTACGTAAAAAGAATACATAACTAGAAGTATTATCAGAACAAGCTTTTGATCCTTTAACTGTGCACAATTAGCCATTGCTATAAAATGTATCCGTGGGGAATGATGCTTTGAAGTCAGTCAGGAAAGCAGACGAGTTCAAGGGAGAAATGTATGTGATAATTCAACTAGGCATGACAGGATAGCCATTGTGAAGTCTTCTAACAGTGAAAGTATGTAGTGGCTATTATTTTAGAAAATCTGAAATTGTGAGGGAACTGTGTATAACGAGCAGCATGTATCTTTCATGGTAAAGCAGCGCACTCCAGTGGCCAGGACGAACATAGCAACTAGGACACTAAGCAGGAACGTATTATTATTATTATTAATATAGCGCCTGCAAATTCCGTTAGTACAATGGCTGTACTAACAGACACGTAATAGTAACCAGACAAATGGACACACAGGAACAGAGGGGTTGAGGGCCCTGCTCAATGAGCTTACATGCTAGAGGGGGTGGGGTATAAACAAAACAAAGGGTATAAGTAGGGGTAATGAAGTAGGTTGCTAGAAAAGTAATCACTGAGAACTTAGTAGGTTATTTTTGACAATTGCAGGAGAGAAGTAATGGGGGTGGGAGGGAGTATGAAAACCTGCTAACAGTTTAGATGATATGCTTTCCTGAAGAAGTGTGTTTTCAAAGATTTTTTGAAGGAGACTGGGTGAAAGTCTAATGGAGAAGGGAAGGGAGTTCAACCGAAAAGGTGCAGCCCTGGAGAAGTCTTGGAGGCAAGCATCAGATGTGGGAGTACGGACAGAGGATAGACGTAGGTCTCGACGGGACATACTTGTGTATTAGGGAGGATAGGTAGGTTGGAGCAGCATTATGTAGGGACTTGTAAGCAAGCACCAGAATCTTAAATTGAGCCCTATATCTAACTGGAAGCCACTGTAGGGACTGACAAAGGGGGAGGCGTGGGAAGTGCGGGAGGACAGGAAAATGAGCCTTGCCGCTGCATACATTACAGAATGCAGCGGTGCAATCTGGGAACACATAAAACCACTGAGAAGGGGATTGCAGTAGTCAAAACTAGAAAGAATAATGGCATGGACCAGCACCTTAGCCGCGTCTAATGTTAAATAGGGTCGGATCTGAACTATGTTTTTGAGATGGAAGCGGCAGGATTTGGCGATCGACTGGACATGAGTGGTAAAAGAGCGGTCGGAGTCAAAGAGAACGCCTAGACAGCGAGCCTGCGAGGTGATGGTGGCGCTGTTGACTTAGAGGGAGACAGACATGGGAGTAGCAACACTTTAGGACGGGTTGAGTTTAAGGAAGTGAGCAGCCATCCAGTTTGAAATCTCAGAGAGACAGTCAGAGATGTGAGTCAAGATAGGCGGACAGAGATCAGGAGAGAACAAGTAGATTTGCGTGTTATCTGCATATAAATGATAATAGCATCCAAAGGAGCTGATGAGCTTTCCAAGTGAGGCAGGACAGATTGAGAACACTAGGGAACCAAGGACTGAACCTTAGGGAGCGCCATCAGAGAGGGGTTGGGGAGAAGAGGCAGAGCCAGAGAAAGAAACACTGAAAAAGCGCTGGGAGAGGTAGGAGGAGCACTATCTCGTAGACCGAGAATATGGAGAATGAGAAGAAGCTGTTGATGATCAACAGTGTCAAAGGCAGCAGAGAGATCAAGGAGAATTAGGATAAAGTAATGGCCGCGAGATTTAGCAGCGATTAAATCGTTGGATACTTTGGTCACAGCTATTTCAACAGAGTGACGAGCGCGGAATCCAGACTGTTGCGGGTCAAGCAGAGAGCTGCATTTGAGGAAGTCTGTCAATCTTGCATACGCAACTCTCTCAAGGATCTTGGAGGCAAATGGCAGTAGCGATAAAGGGCGGTAGTTGGATGGGGAGTTGGGGTCAATGTTGGGCCTTTTCAGAATTGGCGTTGTGGTTCCTTGCTTGAAGGGTGAAGGAAATGTGCCAGAGGAAAGGGAGAGATTGAAAATTTTAGTGAGAGGAAGAGCAAGAGAGGGAGACAGAGTATGAGAGATATGAGGGAATAGGATTGAGGGAAAAGGTGGTGGGGCGGGAGGAACGGAGCAGAGCAGAAACCTCTTCCATTGTAGTAGGTGCGAATGAGCATAGAACATTGGAGTGAGTGGGGTTAGATGATGTAATGGAAGATATATTGGAAGGGGAGGGAGAGAGGTTAGGGATCTCTTCCCTGATTGTAGAAATCTTCTCAGTAAAGAACTTATAGAACATTGTCAGCATAATCGCACATTTTAGGCCATAATTGTACTTGGTTACGATAAAATATATAAATAAAAAATAAATAACAGAGCGATAAGCTATTTTCATAGCTCAGATAAAACTGCTGCCAAATCTTCACAATGCATGTCCTTTGTGATAGAAATAGTTTTTTTTTGGAGATGTGGCTTTTCATTTCTATGGATCTGGCTCCTTCAAGGGAAATGTTGCAAATCAAATAATATAACCCAGGGGTTCCCAAAAGGTAGATTCCCAGATGTTTTAAAACTACTGCTTCCATGATGCTTTGTCATTCTAAAGCATTTTAAGGGCCTGCAAAGCATCATGGGAGTTGTAGTTCCACAACATGTGGGGATCTACTTTTTGGACACACCTGATTTAACCCATCCTGCATTATCAGCAGACCATTTTCCTGATGCACAGGGGTCTATTAACAGTGCCCATGTCCAGCTGATGCCACCTGCAACAAATAAACTAATAGGTAGAAACTCAAAATGCAAACACAACATCAATGCACAATATTATCAAAAGCAGTATTGTAGGGGGAATGTCTCTTGTTAGTTCAGTACTATACTGCTAGTGCCCTCATCACACATTTTTTTACAATGTTCTTTTCTTGCTTCACTTATAACAAGCTTTTCTTAGACCAAAGTGAGACTGGCAACTCAGTGACTGGCATAGCTCTGCTACCTTAATCGCTGGGACTGTTGGGCATATGCAACAAACCGTTGCGGAAAATAACTTTGCTTGTAAGGTAACCTCATTTCTCTGTAAATTACACGATCAAATAAAACATGGACAATCACCAATAACTCTTGTTAACCTTTTTCATGGTATGCTTTGTTATTTTTGTCTAAATTTATGTAAAATATTTAGCAAATGACATTACCAGGGATGAACATTTCCACTCAACGCTAGTTTTGGTAGAGTGAAAATCTAGCCATAGCAAGAAAATTCACCCCTAGTGAGCGTGACAAGGTTTGCAGTAAACCGTAATCCAGTTTAGTCAACACAAAGTCATGAGAAACATGACAAATGAAGATGATTAATAGAAACATTGTTTAATTTTTCTTCTTCTTTGTATGCTTTCTCTATACTGACTGCCAAGTGCAAAGGAAAGAGCTTACAACGATGGCTGACATGTAGCTAAGATGGAGTGCTCCAGTTGCAGAATAAAGAGTTGCGGATTTCTTCATTTAATTTAATTTTACCCATCTCACGAATACAAATGTGTTAACTATAGTTATTATGAAACAAATCATTAAAAATACTGTTAAGTGACAGTTCCCCTTTAAGACTAGCATTGGTATCTGATTGTAAGGTTTTCCATCATGCAGCCAGTATCTCTTGGGTGTTTGCAATGCAATCATGATCCAAAATTCACAGACCATTTTACTTCTGGTAACGTGGTCATAGTTAGAAGATTTAGTTGAAGAAAAATTATTTAAAAAATGAGAAATTTGTTATGAAAGTAACACTCTGAACACCATAACTATTACAGCTCACTGTAGTGGTTATGATATCAGGAGTTCCATAGAATTCACCCATTTTAAGGAGTCAAACAGTTTTTGACCAGTGTAACTTCTTCCCTGTGCTCCATCTGGCACCACTGCCCGCCTCTACTACCAATGACAAAGAAACTGAAGTTCCTAAGAAGGAACTTCTGTTTTCTCTCTTGATCTATTTTCTGTATAATTAAAAGGTATAAATTATTTTTATTGTGGGTATAGCTACTAAATAGGGATTTTTATGTTCTTATTTGAGCAGTGGAGTGTCCCAGTAACCTGTCTGTGTGCACTAATGTTCTCCTCTAATTCTTAGTGATCCATTCATGGAGTGCTCTGTAGATTAAGTTTAAAGGGACACTGTTGTGTTTAGATTACAATTATGAATTCTTAATGCTATAGTGCCCTAGTCACCAGCACTGACAGGGTTAAAAAAGTTTGTTTAGTTACCTTTTCACCCAGGCATCATAAGTACCCTCCATGACGCTCTGGTTCTTGGGGAGAGATCATCAGAGTTGATGATCTCAGCCAATCCAATCCAATGCCAATCCAAAGCAAATGAGGGTTGCTAATGCGCATGCACTGCAAAATGACACGCTGTGCCAATCAGATGGTCTCTGTGAGAACACCTGATTCAAATAGTTTTACTCTGCTATTTTACGGAAACACTGCTAAAGATTGTCATAGTAAACCCAGCACAATGGCAATGTTTTCAGCTGTAGGATTAAATGGGGTTGGCACGTGGAACCCCTTCACTGAGATGAAGTGTTCCTTTAACCCCTTCAGGACGGAGTCAATAGTGCACGTTCTGATCAAAACAAAACGTAAACAAAAACTGGAATTTGCGCTATATGTCTGTTCACCCGTAGTTCCCCTCTTTCAAATTATATGCACCCACACTTATTATATATCATTTTGTTCAGGAGAAACAAGGCTTTCATTCCATATCAAATATGTATATATGAAACATAATTTATTATGAATAAAATTTAAAAAAATGTGAGAAAATAAGATTTTTTTTTAAATTTGCGTTTCCGTCTGACATTTTAACTGTGAATGTCATAATACTGTTAGGTTTTACTGCAAACAAATGCACATATTTGTAATCAGCGATGTCTCACGAGTACAACAGTACCCCCCATTAACAGGTTTTATGTTGTTTTGGAAAGTTACAGGGTCAAATATAGAACATTCCATTTTCAAATTGAAATTTTCCAGATTAGTAATGTTACCTATGAGACGGTGTGGTAGCCCAGGAATGAGCATTACCCCCATAATGGCATAGTATTTGAAAAAGTAGACAAGCCAAGGTATTGAAAGTGGGGTATGTTTAGTCTTTTTTAGTAGCCACTTAGTCACAAACACTGGCCAAAGTTAGCGTTCATATTTGTTTTTGTGGGAAAAAAGCAAAAAACGAATATTTGGCCAGTGTTTGTGACTAAGTGGCTACTAAGAAAGACTGGACATACCCCACTTGCAATACCTCGGGTTGTCTACTTTTGCAAATGGTATGCCATCATGGGGGTAATTCTCATTCCTGGGCTACCATACGCTCTCAAAGGCAACATAACCAATCTGGCAAATTTCAATGTGAAAAAAATGAAATGCAATCCTTATATGTGACTCTCTAACTTTCCAAAACACCATAAAACCTGTACATGGGGGGTACTGTTATTCTCGGGAGACTTCACTAAACACAAATATTAGTGTTTTAAAACAGTAAAACATATTACAACAATAATATAGACCATAAAAGTGCCGTTCGCTTGTAAAAAAATGCAAAAAACTTCACTTTTACTTAAAATATCATCATTGTAATACAATTTACCAGTTTGAAACACTAATATTTGAGTTCAGTGAAGTCTCCCGAGTAAAACAGTACCCCCTATGTACAGGTTTTATGGTGTCTTGGAGAGTTACAGGGTCAAATATAGTGCTTGCGAATTAAATTCTCTGCACTTTCTCCCTGTGTTGTCAGGCATGTCAATCAAAGTTTAATTAATCAAATCACATAATTACATTAAAATATTATTGAAATATACACGTAGAATTTTAATATATATGCATTTAAAGGTATTTAAATTCTACGTGTATACTAATGTAATCTTTTATGTAATTATATGTATTTATCTATATATATATATATTTGCGGTTATTTGTATTTTATATATAGATAGATATATATAGAATGTCATTCTAAGTGTATTCTGTTACCGATATATATATATTAATAACAAAATACAGTTAGAATGAAATTACATATGCATATATAATTTATATTAAATTTTGTTTCAATATTTTATTTTATTTTATTATTTTATTTATTTATTATTTTAATTATACGTATTTATACATAATATATATATGTACATCTATTATATATATAATATATATACATATTATATATATGTAACGTCATTCTAAGTGTATTTTAATATTAATATATGTACTTATATTAATATTAAAATACACTTAGAATGACGTTACATATATAATATGTACATATATATAATATATATAATATATATACATATTATATATATATATAAAAATATATTTAATTTATTTTTACACTTGTTTAATTTCTTTTTTTTACTCTTCCTACCAGCAGGGGGACTGTCTGATATTTCAAACAGTCCCCCTGCTGGCAGATCCATAGCCAGCTATAGGGGGCCATGTGATCGCTCTTTGAGAGCGATCACATGGCCCCCGGGGGCCTCATTTGCCGGAAGGGGGCTGCCTGGGCTCTCAGGCAGCCCCCCAGAAGAGGATCGCGGCGGAGGTGAGTACCGCCGAGGTCCTGGGGGCTGCAGCCGTTACGGCGTACCATGCCGTCGCAACGGCTTTAAAGCCCATTTAATGCGTGACGGCATGGTACGTCGTAACGGCGGGAAGGGGTTAAGGAATGTTTTTTTTGTTTGTTTGTTTGGTACACTATGTTTGAAAGCCAAGTTCCTGCATTAATTTACATCGAGCCAAGTTCTACAGTTAAGATATCAAGAATGTTAATCAGAAATCAAGGCAGGACCATACAGGGTGGGTAAACATATACTTTTCTTTTTTACTTGTGCAGTGGTTTGTGTTTCCTCATACACTGGATCCTTAATACTGTTTTCTGTTCTTTCTTGTCATGGTTCTATGTTGATCACTTTTATTCTATTTTTTTTTTCAAGGTGGCTTTTATGTTAAGTGTGCTGCTTGTTTTTTTTTTGTTTGTTTTTTTTTTTTTTAAGTTTACAAGATTACCTGTTATATTATCCTGGCAGTAGCAGCAGACTGATTTTAAAATCCTTCTCAAAGACTTTTCTTTGTGGATTGTTTTGCGATCTAGAAAAACCTATAGAAGATGTACCTTGTACATAAGGGCTGTCGGCATTATATTTTGTTCCTCCATCCTCTTTCTGCCTCTGGCTTCTCTTTTTGTGGAACGTAATTTTCACCTCACCCAGCAAACTTCTAGAGAACTTCCATCCACCAAATCATCCGACGGTAGAAAAAATAGAAGACTTCACTTCACTAAGCCGATTGAAGATAAAAGAAGACACGTATGTGGAGCCGTGATCTGAGTTACTTTTGGGTTCTGACAACTTCATATTTAGTAAGAATTTTAAACTTTCAGTATTTGGGGCTAATTAATTCCATCACACATGGAGCGCTCGGTAAATGTGTTTGTATTTAAATTGCAGAGACATCGTACCCAATAACAACAATGAAAACCTAAGTTTTCTATGAGTGTAGCACTAGGTACAGTTGGAAATATAAAAGTGAAAAAGTGCTTCAAATGCACTTACCCTCTTTTTCTCACTTGTATATATGAAAAGAAAAAGAGAGAAAATATACAAATAATTGTGCAGTATATTACAATGGGTTAAATTAGATAGTAAATGTGCCGGATATAGAGTTGAATCCACTCACATTTTTTAGAGCCTTTTACAGATCTAAGGCTCTAAACTTCCTAGTGTCTGTGTCTTTTTTGGGTAGACCACACGACCTTTCTCTCCCGATAAACGTGTGTGTAGTTTCCTCCGTGTTGGGTAGAAAGAAAAAGGGCACAGGTAATCCAATCTGAGCGTAGTATTTAAGATACTTTAAATGTCAAGATGTGAAAAAGAATATATAATATTGCTCACCTTCTTTAGAGCCTTTGATAACCGGCTCTAAGTATATTAGCCTAGTGTCAATTTGTGGGGTGACACTTCCCCTTTCTGGAATCACTCCAACAGGATACAGCAAAGTAGGTTTAAGTATAAAATATATATTTATTATAAACAAAGAATTTCTAAAATTTTGTATACAGTATACTAGAAAATAAAAAATTAAAATATCACGTGGATAGTACAAATATAAATATAAATTATTGCCAAAACGCGTTTCACCGTTACACGGCTTCCTCAGTCGGCTCCTGATCTTCTGCTGGGTGATTCCGCTTTATGTACCTTTAAATTGGCCGCCAAAAGTCTCGTAATTTTCAGTCCGGTGTGTTTTCAGTGACGTGGGTAGATGCCGTCGCGTCACTTCCTGTCTTTCTGACTACATTTCCCATGATGCTGCGTGCGTCCCGACGTCACTTCCGGTTTTCGTCAGTGGTGTTGTGGGAGATCGAGTTCGTAGTAACATCGTTGGAAAGTTCATTTATAGTCCATAAACACATTGTTAGCATATTGTTTGTTGGGACAGGGATAAAAGGAGACATATATAATTTAATTATTAAGAGATTTTACAATATTAAAAATATATATAAAACTCAGTAATAAAATTTAAAATAGTGATAATAACAAAGTGCAAACACAGATTTGACTGTATTCAATGTGTAGGTTTCTTCGTCTAAAAACATGTTATTCTCTCTAAGGGTTTTACTGTGGGGTATATATATAAAGATAAAAACTGTTGGGTTGTCCTACATTTTGAGCAGCCTATGTTGGAGAATTTTTTAATAAAAGGATGGGAGAAAAGATGAAGAAATGATAAAAAATGATGATAAAAAATGATAGAAATGGTGATAAAAAATTAAAGGAAATGGCATAATTCGAAATCCGCATTTAAACCCAAAGGGGCTAAAGTATTTAAATTAAAAATCCACTTTGTCTCTGTTTTTCCTAGCTTTTTTATTTCATCTTCCCCTCTCCAGTTTAGAGTGACCTTCTGAATGGCTAAAAAGTTTAAATGTTTCAATGTCACGAAACCAAAAATCCCTGTTTTTTATCATTTACTCAATGTCACGAAACCAAAAATCCCTGTTTTTTATCATTTACCAAAAATCCACAAAGATGCTATTAACCCTCCAGGTAGACCGATAGTCTCAGGTATAGATTCTGTATCGAGTAGACTATCGGAATACCTGGACAAGTGTCTACAACCAACTGTACAAAAAACTAAAAACTACCTCAAAGATACACTAAATATCATCCAAGTTTTACAGGAGACACAATGGAAACCAGATTATATTTTAGTCACTGCGGATGTGAGTTCACTCTATACGATTATATCGCACACTAAAGGAATAGAGGCCGCACAATTTTTTCTCAAAGAAGAAAATTTCTACCCTGAAGAACAAATTGATTTTATAACAGAAGGGATAGAACTTATTTTAAACAACAACTATTTCTGGTTTGATAACGAATTCTTTTTACAGAAAGTCGGTACCGCTATGGGGACCAGGTTCGCTCCGAGTTATGCGAATCTCTTCATGGCATTCTGGGAGGAGAAGTTCATAAATCATAACGAGGACTGGAGAGCGAACCTGGTCTCTTATAAGCGGTACATAGACGACATATTTTTTATCTGGAAAGGGTCAGAGGATCTTTTAAAGTCATTTTTAAACTTTTTAAACACTAATGATTGGGGAGTGAGATTAACCACTGAGTATAGCAAAACAAGTGTGAATTTCCTTGATTTAACAATTTTTATAGAAGGAACCCAAATTAAGACAAAAACTTTTTTTAAACCAGTGGATGTGAACAATTATATTTTTTTAAACAGCTGCCATTTTTCACCCTGGTTAAGAAATATCCCGAAAGCTCAGCTAATGAGGGTCCGCAGAAACTGTACAGACACAAATACATTCGAAACCCAAGCCATTAAAATTAAAAATCAATTCATAGAGAAAGGCTATGAAGAAGAATCCCTTTCAAACACTATTAAACAAATAGGAGCTATGGATAGATCCTCTTTATTGACATACAAACAAAAAACCATAAAAGAACACAGCATTTTACCCTTTATTAGCAATTTTAATCAGGAAAGCCATAGAGTAAGAAGAATAATCAGCAGACATTGGCCAATGCTAAGAAATGATCCAATGCTGCACTCTATTTTACCGGAGAACCCCAAATTTATATATAGGGGAGCACCCAACCTAAAACAGAAACTGGTACACAACCATATAAAGGACAAGAAATCCACCCCTTTCTTTCAAAAAAAAGTTTTTTTTAGCTGTGGACTATGCTCAGCGTGTAAAAATACAAAGAGCACGAAAAGACATGTTACAGAATTTTTAGATTCAAAAAAAGAGAATAAATATAAAATACGGGAAATGACTACATGTTTCTCCAAGAGAGTTATATACCTACTACAATGTTCTTGTAATCTTCTATATGTGGGCAGAACCAAGCGTCCTTTATACGTAAGAATAAACGAACACATACGAAATATAAAAAAAGGGTATGAAAAACACAGTGTGTCAAATCATTTTAAAGAAGTACATAACAATGATCCTCAATTTTTAAACTTTTTAGCCATTCAGAAGGTCACTCTAAACTGGAGAGGGGAAGATGAAATAAAAAAGCTAGGAAAAACAGAGACAAAGTGGATTTTTAATTTAAATACTTTAGCCCCTTTGGGTTTAAATGCGGATTTCGAATTATGCCATTTCCTTTAATTTTTTATCACCATTTCTATCATTTTTTATCATCATTTTTTATCATTTCTTCATCTTTTCTCCCATCCTTTTATTAAAAAATTCTTCAACTTAGGCTGCTCAAAATGTAGGACAACCCAACAGTTTTTATCTTTATATATATACCCCACAGTAAAACCCTTAGAGAGAATAACATGTTTTTAGACGAAGAAACCTACACATTGAATACAGTCAAATCTGTGTTTGCACTTTGTTATTATCACTATTTTAAATTTTATTACTGAGTTTTATATATATTTTTAATATTGTAAAATCTCTTAATAATTAAATTATATATGTCTCCTTTTATCCCTGTCCCAACAAACAATATGCTAACTATGTGTTTATGGACTATAAATGAACTTTCCAACGATGTTACTACGAACTCGATCTCCCACAACACCACTGACGAAAACCGGAAGTGACGTCGGGACGCACGCAGCATCATGGGAAATGTAGTCAGAAAGACAGGAAGTGACGCGACGGCATCGACCCACGTCACTGAAAACACACCGGACTGAAAATTACGAGACTTTTGGCGGCCAATTTAAAGGTACATAAAGCGGAATCACCCAGCAGAAGATCAGGAGCCGACTGAGGAAGCCGTGTAACGGTGAAACGCGTTTTGGCAATAATTTATATTTATATTTGTACTATCCACGTGATATTTTAATTTTTTATTTTCTAGTATACTGTATACAAAATTTTAGAAATTCTTTGTTTATAATAAATATATATTTTATACTTAAACCTACTTTGCTGTATCCTGTTGGAGTGATTCCAGAAAGGGGAAGTGTCACCCCACAAATTGACACTAGGCTAATATACTTAGAGCCGGTTATCAAAGGCTCTAAAGAAGGTGAGCAATATTATATATTCTTTTTCACATCTTGACATTTAAAGTATCTGAAATACTACGCTCAGATTGGATTACCTGTGCCCTTTTTCTTTCTACCCAACACGGAGGAAAATACACACACGTTTATTGGGAGAGAAGGGTCGTGTGGTCTACCCAAAAAAGACACAGACACTAGGAAGTTTAGAGCCTTAGATCTGTAAAAGGCTCTAAAAAATGTGAGTGGATTCAACTCTATATCCGGCACATTTACTATCTAATTTAACCCATTGTAATATACTGCACAATTATTTGTATATTTTCTCTCTTTTTCTTTTCATATATACAAGTGAGAAAAAGAGGGTAAGTGCATTTGAAGCACTTTTTCACTTTTATATTTCCAACTGTACCTAGCGCTACACTCATAGAAAACTTAGGTTTTCATTGTTGTTTTTGGTGATCTTGTATATGTGGTGGGTTCATAGGAGTGCCCACAGAGTGTTTTAGCGGCTATTCTGATATAAATATACACGATTATATAAGCGCCACCTATTCCACACCATTGTGTACTTTGGTCTTTTATCGTACCCAATAGCCAACTGCACTTGAAAAAAAAAGGATAATAAAAATCTAATTTCAGGGAAAAAAAGATGCACAGCCTGCTGACTGACCATGGAAGGATTCAGGAGACGGTGGAAGATGGATGCAGACACGTATGCGGAACTGTCACCTGAGTAACCTTTGGGATCTGACATCTACTTATTGAGTAAGAATTTCAATTTGTTGGTGTATAGATACAAACAAATGGTTTACACTTAACAATTTATGTTGTTTAAAACAACCAATCTTTTGGTATTATTTGAGGTATCCATATAAATATGCTTTCTCTTAAGGAATTGCCTTTTGGGGTTTGAGACCAATTAATTCAATCACGCAGGGACCATATTGGTCGAAGAACACTCAGTAAAATGTGTTTATATTTGAATTGCAGAGACATTGCACCCATTAACCCTCTGCACACACAAAAAAAAAAAAAATAATAAAAAAAAATAAAAGAAAATCCAATTTGTGTAAAAAAAGAAGATTCACAGCCTGGTGACTGACCATGGAATGACCCGGGAGCTGGTGAAAAATGAAAGAAGACGCATATATAGAGCTAGGTAAGAGTTTCAAAACGTTACATTTTGAGCATTTAACTCAATCATACATGGGATCTTAATGAATTCTGTATATGTTTGGGTTATTCACTAAGCTTTCAATCATTCAGCAGGGAACTGCCAACTCTGCTTCCTTATGTTATTAAGAGCCCTCACGATGTGAGCCATCAAACCCGTGACTTCAATCTTCAGGCCATGTATAGTATGAACAAGCAGAGATAGACAGAAATTATGAAAAAAACCTTCTGATTCATTTTAAGGTTATTTAAAAAAAACATTAAAGGGACATTATAGGCACCCACACCACTTCATCTCATGGAAGTGGTCTGGGTGCAGTGTCTCTGTCCCCTTAATCCTGCAATGTAAAACAATGCAGTTTCAGAGAAACTGCAGTGTTTACATTAAAAGGTTAAGACTGCCTCTAGTCGCTGTTTACCAGAAAACCACCAGAGGCGCTTCCTGGCTTTTCACGGAGTTTAACTTTGTGAAACGATGCTGGACATCCTCAAACATTACATAAGGACATCCGGCATCTTGCAAAACCCCATAAGAAAGTACTGATTCAATGCTTTCCTATAGGGAAGGATTAATACGTGCTTTGCACTCGTTGTGCCTGCACATTAGGTTCCCTCTTGCTATGACATTGGAAGAGGCAGAGGTAGAGCCAGTGCCGAGGGACCTCAGTACTAGAATAAGGTGAGTGTTTAACCCCTTAAGGACACATGACATGTGTGACATGTCATAATTCCCTTTTATTCCAGAAGTTTGGTCCTTAAGGGGTTAAAGGGTTATTTAACCCTTTCATTGCTGCAAGGAGGACTGCGGGGGCAGAGGGGCACTATAGTCTTTGGAATAAAGATTTGTATTCCTAACATTATAGTGTTCCTTTAACAAATTCTGCATTGTAAATAAAACATACAAGTAAATAAGGCCATTCAAAATTTGGAATACAGGAAACACATAAGGTTATGAAGGCCTAAACCTTAAAGGGACACTATAGTCACCTGAACAACTTTAGCTTAATGAAGCAGTTTTGGTGTATAGAACATGCCCCTGCAGCCTCACTGCTCAATCCTCTGCCATTTAGGCGTTAAATCCCTTTGTTTATGAACCCTAGTCACACCTCCCTGCATGTGACTTGCACAGCCTTCCATAAACACTTCCTGTAAAGAGAGCCATATTTAGGCTTTCTTTATTGCAAGTTCTGTTTAATTAAGATTTTCTTATCCCCTTCTATGTTAATAGCTTGCTAGACCCTACAAGAGCCTCCTGTATGTGATTAAAGTTCAATTTAGAGATTGAGATACAATTATTTAAGGTAAATTACATCTGTTTGAAAGTGAAACCAGTTTTTTATTTCCTTCCATGCAGGCTCTGTCAATCATAGCCAGGGGAGGTGTGGCTAGGGCTGCATAAACAGAAACTAAGTGATTTAACTCCTAAATGACAGTGCATTGAGTAGTGAAATTGCAGGGGAATGATCTATACACTAAAACTGCTTTATTTAGCTAAAGTAATTTAGGTGACTATAGTGTTCCTTTAAAAAATGGAAACATGTTTTACTTTTTCAGAACGTGAGTTGTATATAATTATTTTTGAAAATCATTGCTTTTATCAGAAAAGTCATATTTCCATTATAAGTGTGTTTTATAGTATGAATTTCCTACTAAAAGTCCAAGTGGCATCTCCATTATAGAAGCATGTGTGACTTTGTACTGTTTTTGTTTTTTGTTTTTTTGTACTTTAGGTGAAACGCGTTTTGCTACTAGAGACTATCTCTATAAGACTGCCTACAACTGTAAGGTCTTATTTTTTATATTCTACATGTGCACTTTATTAATAAAGCACTTTATATTACCTATACTAACCTGTGAGAGGACATCATACTATTCATCACCTCCTATACTAACCTGTGAGAGGACATCATACTATTCATCACCTTCTGGCAGCATAAAGAAGGGAGTGGGAACCTTAATCCCACAACGCTGGAAGATTGAGCCTTATTCCATAGGCTCTTGCTTTGTGAGTTTATTTTCACATATTTCCCTGAAATTTATAGAAAATTCAGACAATATTGCACTATGATGTGTCCTTCTGTGTTTTATCTCTAGGGTATCTATTTTTAATAAGAAGAAACCCCATTTTAAATTGTTATCTATTTTAAACAAGAAGAAACTCCACCTTATATTGTATGTATATTTCTTTTATAAAACCACTGACTGACACATTATCAACACAATATCCCAGACACACACACATATTAACTCCCACATTCCCTCACATACAAACTTTCTGCTAAACTTACTTACATACTCACAAACACACAGATATATACACATTGTGTGACAAACACATATAAACACATTGCCACACACAGATACACACTGCTGCACCACACACAGAGATACACTCCAGAAGCACACATACAGCACACTACACACATACACAGTGTCAAATACACACTTTGTTTTAGAAATACGCATTGCCATACACACATTCAGATACACACTGCTTGAAACACACAGTTACCCCACTGATGGCAGCCAAGGAGATACCTAATGGAGATGTAAGAGAGGGGGTCTGATGCTTACTGGTGTTAGGATAAGGGATGGGTAATGGTTAATGGTGAATGAAGATCAGAGAGGTTTAAGGTGATGCATAATGGTAATTGTTATCAACATAAGCATCTACCCCTCTCTCTCCCACCACCATTAATCATCGTCCTCTCTCATCACCATCCCTCTCACATCACTATTGGCCATTACCCACAGCCAGGGCCGGATTAACATAGGGGCTGATGGAGCTGCAGCTCCAGGCCCAGGCCCATGGAATAGGCCCATTTAAAAAAAAAACCAGCACAGAGAGTCCAGACTGCAGCTCCCAGCCTGCAGACACAGGCTAGAGCTCAGGTATGTGAAGGATGGGGGGAAAGCTGCAGGGAGACATGGGGACACTAGGGGACACTGAGTGACCTGGGAACACTGAGACACTTGGGAACACTGGAAGATCAGGGGACAATGAGACACTAGGGGACGCTGTGAGACCCTAGGCACTTGGGGACACTGGGAGACATGGGTCACTGAGACTGTGTCCCCACGTCTCTGTGTCTCCATATCTCCCAGTTAGTGTCCCTGGTGTCTCAGTGTCCGCATGTCTACCAGTGTCCATATGTCTCAGTGTCTCCCAGTGTGCCCTAGTGTCCCAATGTCTCACAGTGTTCCAGTGTATCTTAAGAGTCCCCTAGTGTCCAAGTGACACTGGGCAACATAGGGACATGAGGGGACACTGGGAGAAATGGGGCACTGAGACATTGTGATACATAGGGACACTGTGATGCATAGAAGACACTGAGGCATGGGTGCATGAGGCGACACATGGGGCACTGAAACACTGTGATACATAGGAGACACAGACACTAGAGGATACTGGGAGACATGAGGACACCGGAAGATGAGGAGACTAGGGGACACTAAGACACAGGAAGACCGGGAGACACTGGGAACAATCCATCTTTTATTCAGCAGAATAAATGTTAGTAGTTTTTTGGTGATTTTACAGAATTATCTCTCAGGTCACTCCTTGTGATTTACAGGCATACATAAATAATTATGCAAATTAGTAAGGCCGGTATTTTTTTCCAAGAAAGGTGGCAACCCTACCTATCCTTCACATACTCTTGCTTAAGTATGGAAACTTTAGAGGGATGTATGGGAACACAACTTGTGTGGACTGGCTGACAATGAAATTAGTTAAGGTAAAGCTGACTTTGTGCACAATGCAAATGATCTTGCTGCTTCAGTCTCTCTAACACTGTGGCATGTTCCCGTTCTTCCACACTCACTACATACAACTTTCCTCTGTCCCAGACTGTATAACAGGAGCTTCTGCCTGCTAGTAAGAAGGTTAGGAGAGGAATGGACCAGCAAGTGCTAGCGGACAGTCCTTAGAAAGCGTGGAGCAAACTCCTCATAAGACGCATTTATGCCAAGCTCAGGGTGCTGCCTGTATAGTATGCCCTTAGTTGGCCAGCTTGCATGATTGGCAGGCAGCCTGACATGCATTCATGCCAGGCTGGCCTTCCAATTCTTTAGCAAACAAAATATACACAAGGTGTATAGTTGTGTAGGCGCTTCCAACTTAAAATAGACAATAAAAGTAAGTGTGACAGAAAGGTGTAATCCCTTAACACCTAAAGGTAAAGTGAAACAATTAAAATAATTCACACCCACTTAGAAAAATATACAGAGTAAAAAGGATATACCACCTATTGCAGATATAGATATGGTGGTTACATCTGTAAAACAAATGAGACATACATAGTGTTTTCCATATAGGTAAAAACAAACAATTGTATCATATGAGGATTGAACTCACAAGGATGGAGCCTCTTAGGCTCTATGTACTTCGCTCTCGGGTGCCTATTCAGGCTTTCGATAATTTTCAGTTGAAGACCCAGACTCCACGAATTCAAGAGTAAATAAGGGTTTATTAATTGATAAAATATTATATTAAAATATTAATAATATAGGACAAAAATAGGCAGATATATGTATAAAATACAGCGTGGTATGGTACTGCAATAATGGCCAAAATTAAAAGCAGCAAAGCACCACAGCATATACACAAAATAACAATACCGCCAAATGAAAGTCCCAGTAAAAAGTCCAGTAAAGTGCAAACGCGTTTCAGCCCTAGATAGGGCCTTCCTCAGTGCTAAATTCCTGGAGAACCTTCAGGGCTTAAGTAGCCCCCTTGATAAGTCCAACTGCATCCAGCTGTGCTTCAGAAATCCCGCCAGCCATATCACTTCCGGTTTTGGGAAAAAAAAAAAAATTTTTTTTTTTTTTTTTTACTTTATTTAAAAAACATGTGACTTCCGGTTGGATGCGGTCATGTGATGTATTTATGTTCCACCATGCGTTCCACACTCGGGCATGGTGGAATTGACTACAGAAAGTGTTCATATTGAAAGAGGGCATTTGCCCAAACAAATAATACAATAATATAGTAGAATAAATAAACAAATTGAGTAAGCTGTGAATAAATAAATCGGAATAGAAATATAAAATACAAAATATTTGTTAATATAGGTACATATAAAACATCATATATAAAATAGAAGAAATGTAACTCCTCCGTATGTTCCCCATGTGCTCCATAATGCAGGGGATACACTAAACATAGTGTGTCAGCACATTTTATTGAATTTCATAATGGTGACACTTCTCTCTTAAGTTTTATGGTTATTGGGAAGAAGCGGATGAATTGGAGAGGAGAGGATAATGTCCGAGAACTTAGTAAGTTAGAGGGTAAATGGATTTTCACTTTGGACACTATGTGCCCTAAAGGTCTCAACATAGATTTTGAGTTAGTCCATTTTTTATAATATAATATTTTATATATTTTTTAAATATTATATTTACATTTTTATATTAATATCTTTTCTTCTAGGACGTTTCCTCTCCCTTCCACATCCCCCTGAGTTACATTTCTTCTATTTTATATATGATGTTTTATATGTACCTATATTAACAAATATTTTGTATTTTATATTTCTATTCCGATTTATTTATTCACAGCTTACTCAATTTGTTTATTTATTCTACTATATTATTGTATTATTTGTTTGGGCAAATGCCCTCTTTCAATATGAACACTTTCTGTAGTCAATTCCACCATGCCCGAGTGTGGAACGCATGGTGGAACACAAATACATCACATGACCGCATCCAACCGGAAGTCACATGTTTTTTAAATAAAGTAAAAAAAAAAAATAAAAAAAAATGTTTTTTTTTTCCCAAAACCGGAAGTGATATGGCTGGCGGGATTTCTGAAGCACAGCTGGATGCAGTTGGACTTATCAAGGGGGCTACTTAAGCCCTGAAGGTTCTCCAGGAATTTAGCACTGAGGAAGGCCCTATCTAGGGCTGAAACGCGTTTGCACTTTACTGGACTTTTTACTGGGACTTTCATTTGGCGGTATTGTTATTTTGTGTATATGCTGTGGTGCTTTGCTGCTTTTAATTTTGGCCATTATTGCAGTACCATACCACGCTGTATTTTATACATATATCTGCCTATTTTTGTCCTATATTATTAATATTTTAATATAATATTTTATCAATTAATAAACCCTTATTTACTCTTGAATTCGTGGAGTCTGGGTCTTCAACTGAAAATTATCGAAAGCCTGAATAGGCACCCGAGAGCGAAGTACATAGAGCCTAAGAGGCTCCATCCTTGTGAGTTCAATCCTCATATGATACAATTGTTTGTTTTTACCTATATGGAAAACACTATGTATGTCTCATTTGTTTTACAGATGTAACCACCATACCTATATCTGCAATAGGTGGTATATCCTTTTTACTCTGTATATTTTTCTAAGTGGGTGTGAATTATTTTAATTGTTTCACTTCCAATTCTTTAGGCAGACAAGCCCCCTTTTTGGGCATGTACACCTCATTCAGCATTTCTGATTACATGATTTGCGTCAGTGGCCCACCCTTTTACCCCGCCCATTGACTTTCTGCTTCACTACTGTTAGGGTTATGGATTTACTTGAAAGATGAAAGCATAAATTAGAGAGAGATTAGCATAGAGTGTTTGTTTTCTCATAGCTGCATCCTATGAGTTTCCCTTCAGCAACACTTCCGCCAGATACATGACGATTGGTAGGTATGACTGTTTTAGTGGGTTTTTTTGTCGATAAGATTCTGTAATTAAGCCCAACATAATTGTCAGCACCAGGCAAACTGTGCTCTTAATCTGGCCCTGCCCACAGCCTCTCCCACCATCATTAACGGGTTAATGTAAGCACCATCCCAACTTCGCATCATCGCAAAGTTGATGGTTAATAGAGTATCCTGTAATTGCTCTGCGATTAGCTTAGAACTGCAGCGATTTGTACAAATCACCCAGCTATAAGCCTGCCCCTCAGAACTGTCAACAGAAACACAAGTAATGGTTCCACAAAGCCAGTAATTAAATAACGAAGGAGTTTATTACACCAGTACGTGAACTCTGCAGCATTGCAACCCGCAGAAAAGATGTCTGTTAAGCAAGGCTTGGCAAACACTCCTTCTGTGTGTTGAAACATTGCTGGGTCCGTCCACATGTTGGTGAATGAACTTTATTTAATTGCTGGTGTTGTGATTCCAGTACTTGCTTCCTCCTAACCATCATTACCTGTGTGCAGGCACTCCTTGTTTGTTTTTTTCCTTAGATAAAATTGATATCAGGGAACTGGAATTGAGAGTTCCAGCTGTCTGATATCAATCTCTTTCCTGATTGCCAAACTCACAACTTGGACTGAGTTCTCTCTCATTCTGAGAGATTGAGAGCCGAGCTGGAGACCGTACATGCAGGGACTGTAGCTCCACTGATTGCTGCATGCAGCATTCATAATGGTACTAGGAGAGGGAAGGGGTGATCAGGGCTGCCATCAGAACTCATACAAAACACTGAGTGGAGTCCCACACAACACACACTCTAACAAACACATACATAAACTTCCACATACACACACACACACACACAGACACACACATACATATATACTTGCAGAGACACAAACACCAAAACACAGTGTGAAATACATACACACAAAATACATACTGCCACGTACACACAAATACACACAGAGATACAATCTGATGGATAAATGCACATTAAACACTACCATATTCACAGTGTTTTACACAAATACACACTCCAGACACACATACAAATGCACACTAACAGACACATGCACAAATATACCCAGACACCCCACTGATGGCAGCCCTGGAGATGCCTAATGAAAATGTGAGAGAGGGTCTGATGCCAGATGGTGATAGAGAAATGAGGGGTGATGTCTAATGGTGTTCAGAGAGGGTGGAGGGGATGCCTAATGGTGATTATTTGCTTATCACCCCCTCCTCTCGCCACCATTAGACTTCACTCTCTCCCATTATCATTAATCAACACCCCTCCATCTCACATCACAATTGGTCATCACCCACTCCCTCTCCCACCACCATTAAAGGGTCAGTCTAAGCACCATCACAATTTTGCAATATCAATGGTGCATAGAGGTCTGTGGGTTGCTTAGAACTGCAGCGATTTGCAAAAATCACACAGCTATAAGCCAGCCCTCCAGAGCTGTCAGTCACCAGCTGGATCTCTAAATTCCGGACGCCTGATATCAGTTTTGTCCATATTGGACAAATATGAACTAAGCTCTATCTCCTACCCAGAGATTGAGAGCCCACCTGCGCACTGCACATGCGCAGACCATGGCTCAGCCAATTGCTGCACGCAGACATCTTAATGAAGGTGGGAGAGGGATGAGGTGATTGGGGCTGCCATCAGAACGTATACAAAACCACTGACTGGACTCTCCTGGACACATTCTCATAGACACACACATGCATACATAACCTCCCACATACATATTTGCAGCACACAAGCACAGATACACACTATCTATTTTGACCACTTTGTGCGTGTGGTTTGCATATGTCGCGCCCAAAATTCAGACTGAGTCTTCTTCCCAGAGGTTGAGAGACAACTTGCCAAGCTCAGACCGTGGCTTAGTCCATTGCTGCACTCAGCAATATTAATGCAGGTGGGAGAGGGATGGGGTGATCAGGGCTGCCAATCACATAGCATACAACACCACTGACTGGACCTGCCTCGACACATTCTACCAGACACGTAGATATAAAACCTGTGTGTACACACATATATACAGACACACAAATACATTTACACACTGTGAGACAAATACATAGTATGAGACGTATGCAACAAATAAGAGATATATGCTGCCACATCACACGTAGATACACAGAGACAGACACTGCCAGACACACATATAAATGCTGCCAGATACACACTATTCCACACAAATGCATACAGCCAGACACATCCAAACACATCCATCCCGACACCCACTGATGGAAGCCCTGGAGATGTCTTATTAAACTGTGAGAGAGAGGGTCTAATACCAAATGGTGGAGAAAGGAGGTTTAATGTCTAGTGATCAGGGAGGGCGGAGGTGATGCCTAATGGTGAATATTATCAATTTATGTATCACCCCTTCCTTCCACCATATTAGACTTCAATGTCTCCCATCATCTTTAATCAACAGCCATCTCTCTCTCAACACTATTGACCATCACCAACTCCCTCTTCCAAAACCATTAAAGGATCAGTCTAAATACCATCACCACTTTGCATCACTGTATATATTGATGGTGCATAGAGTACATCTTTGTGAGTGGCTTATATCTGCTACAAGCCACCCCATGGATCTGTCAATTGCAGAAGTTGGTGCATCCATACCACACATACAACTTGAACTGGGATCTCTCTCCTCTGCTAAGATCTGTGCCCAACTGGACTGTGTATAAACTGACAGCAATCGTGGTATGGCCACTATCGGTATACAGAGTGGTTCTGCTCATCACATGTGATATGGAATCCTGGGGGATAACATTCTTATCCTACAAACCCTGGCTAGGTATAGTCCAAAATGAGATACTCCTGATTGGAGTCTCCTCCTGCTCGGAGAAGGGCCAGTCTGTAATTACAGTTAGTTCCACTAAATCGAGCCTCTGCAGTCATCGGTCATGGTAAGTATTGTTTTTATTAAAATGTATTGCTTAAATTTATTATAAAAATTTGTTATAATAGATATTGATCGTTCAAGTATTGTTTTTATTTACATTTATTTATTTACATTTACTATAAGAATTATTATAATAACTATTGGGGTAATTTTGGTCATATTATTTCCTTTTAATGCATTATCTATATCAGTGGTATCAAACTCGAATTTACCTGAGGGCCCATTGCAGAGCTCATATGGTTGCCGCTGATCTCTACTCACAGATCTATACTATCAGACATATATAGATCCATACTTCCAGAAACACGCACATATATATATATATATATATATATATATTCACACACACAGAACCATACTTCCAGACATATAGACAGGTCTGTACTCCCAGACACACACATAGATCCACAATGACAGACACACAGACACATACCCAGATACACAGATAATCGCTGCCATACGCATGTAGATGCAGACTCACAGATAAACTCACACATACAAACACTCAAGAATACATACACACGCAGATTCGTACTCCCGAACACACTCACAGATTCCCCCATGACACACACATACAAGCACTCACAGACACTCACATACACACCGATCTCAGGTCACCATTCTGCAATGCTGGTCAGTGGGTAAGCAGCCAGCAGTTCAATTAAAAGACTGTCAGTTGCCAGGTGTCCGGTGTCTAACCAGACAGTTTGGAAATTGAGGTGCTGGCAGTTTCCTTCTTACACGTCGGGCCGCAAGACGTTGCTTGGGGTGGTCAAGTGGTCCATGGGCCAGTGGTTTAAGAACCCTGTTCTACATAATGCACTAAAAGGAGTGACATTTTCCACCTATGGTTTCTCATTAAGCAGCCATCACCCCTCTCTCTCCACTCACTATCCGGCTCTTCTCCTATACGTTAGTGATGGGAGTAAGAGAGAATTTCAGGGAAACTAATGTTAGCAGGGGAGAGGGAGGGTTGCCTAATGGTGATGGGAGAAGGAGGACTTGATGTTTAATGGTGCTGGGAGAAGGAGGGGTTAAAGTTTACTCGTGATGGAATAGGGAGGGATGATGCCTAGTGGTGATGGGATGGAGAGAGATGCCTTGTGGTGATGGGAGAGGGATTGGGTGCTGATTAATGAATGAGAGAGGGAATGGGCTGTGTTTAATGGTGATGGGAGAGGAAATAGGATACCACCCCACCTTCCATCACCATTTAGCACCATTCCCTTCCTTTCCCATATCCATTACGTGTCACCCTCCAGCTCTCTTTATTAACCATCAGGTTCATCCACTCCCATCACCATTGGGCATCCATCACCCATCCCTTTCCTATCTCCATTAGGCTCACCCCTCTATCTCCCATCTACCATTTGCTGTGGAGAGAGACTAAGGAAAATACAGAAACTAATTCTGGCGAGGGAAGATGAAGGGGGTTGCCTTATAGTGATGGGAGAGGGAAGTCATGGCTAATACTCATGGGAGAGGGAGGAGATTGGTACCTTCTGGTGACGAGAGAGGGAAGAGATTTAAGCCTTATGGTAATAGGAGAGGGAGAGGGGTTATGCCTAATGGTGGTGTTAGAGGCAGGGGATGATACCTAGTCATCCTTTAGGTATCATCCCACTCCCTCTCCATTCACCATAAGTCATCACCCCCTCTTTCTCCCATCACCATCAAGCATCACACCCTCTCACTCACATTAACATTTGGCATCTCCCTCTCGCACCACTACTTGGCAGCCATTACCCCTTCCCATTGTCACCGCTACTTGGCATCTCTCCCTCCATCTGCCAGCAGAGGAGAGAGAGAGCAAGGCTCAGGGAGAATGCTGTAGATAGGAATGGAAAGGGGTTTATTAGGGGTTTTAAAGAATGAGGGGGTGATACCTAATGGTGATGGGAGTGGGAGGGAATATTAATCCTATTAGTGAGGGTAGTGGGGGGGGTGTGATGCGCTATGGTGGTGGGAGAGGGGTGATTCCTAATGGTTGTGGAGGTGATGCCTAGTGAGGAAGTGAGAAGGTGGTGGGGTGATGTCTAGAGGTGATGGGAGAGGGTGATGCCACGTGGTGTTGGAAGAGGGAGGAGGGTGATTCTTCATGGTGGTGTTTACATCATCATGAAGCATAATCCCTTCCCTCTCTCAGCACCATTAGGCATCACTCTGCTATCTCCCATCACCATTAGGCATCACCACTCTCCATTCTCCATTAGGCATCACAACAATCCCACCACCATTGGTATTTACCACTATCCTAACACTAATATTAGGCTAGCTTTTCTCTGTCCTACAATTAGCAGCATGAGCAGCCATTCCCACCTCCTCTTACTATCTACGTATCCATATAGCAGTCTCCAGCACAGCCTCACGGCTGGCATCTTCTAAGCTCAAGCGGGTTTTTGCTTGCTCCCCCTGTTGCCTGCTGGATAGCGAGCGTGCGGGTGGTTCAGGTGGGGTTAGCTGTTGCGCCGTGCGAACCCGCAGCCAGTCCTGCACGCTGTCACCAGTGGAGGATCCTGGGGGGAGAACCAGGACAAATGCCCCCTCACCCGAGAAGTCATTGTGCAATTTGTTGGCTAGGGAGGACCATGGCAAGTGTCTCCCCCAAGATGCCAGGGACATTTATGGTCTAGCCATAAGCAGGAGCTGACCGAAGGGTACATCCTCACAGACCCTCTGGTTATGGTGTTTAGATTGTTACTTTAATTTGATGTATTTTAAATCAAGTGATTGAACTGTGAATATAAATAAACATTTCAGTAACTGACACAGATACACAGTTAGTTCTCTAACTTAGGCCAGCTTTTTTTTTAACTCACATTTTTCTCAAAAGTCTCTGTTTATGGGTATTTTAATGAAAATTATTACGTCTAACTTGCCTGGAAAACGTTGTTTTTCTTTCCTTTTGCCCAAACAACACTTGCCTAACCAACCATTTCTTTTAATATTTTTCAAAAATCACAAATAAAGAACTTAAAAAAAAAAAAAAAAAAAAAAAAAAGAGAAAGAATGAAAAATATCAGTAGTCCTCTCCACTGCCAACAGTTTGGGTTTTTATTTTTTTTTCTTGCAACAAAAATTGGTGAGACGCTTATCCAAGTACTGCTCTGGATGAGCCTTTTTTGCAGTTAGTTGAAAAATCGATAGACGAAGCTTCCCACTCTGCGGACTGAAGATCAAAGAATTTCTTCTGACAGTATCTGACAGCAAAAAGGTAGGTAGTCAAATATATTTTTTTTATAATCAGTATGTAAGATGTATTTTGAATTCAGATTTTATTTTTATTTTCACTTTATTTGGTTTATCTGTTAATGGCTTTTATTTTTAGTAAGAAAGAAATGTTGCATTTTTATTTAACCCCTTGAGGTCCAAACTTCTGGAATAAAAGGGAATCATGACATGTCACTCATGTCATGTGTCCTTAAGGGGTTAATAAAGGTTTACTCCAAGCAAAATCCAAGGTTTACTCCAAGCAAATGGTTTGGCTTGGCGTAGCCCTTTATGTGGTTACCACGCCGGCCCCAAACGCCAAAATATTGTTTTTTTAAAATTAATAAATCCTTAGACCTAACTTTTTTCCCTCGCCGAGGCAAAGTTTTCCCTCAGCCCAATCTTCCTCCACTGACATCACTTCGCCAAGCCAGATGGGAAGGGAGAGCAGTGTAGACAGACTTAGGAGACCACTGCGGCAGCACGGAAGGGGGCCATGCTGCCATTTACAGTCTGGCACCAGCATGGTGTGCGTACTGGCACCAGACGCCAAGTTTGCACAGAACTGATATTAGCGAGCCAAGTTATCTTGTTCCCATCTGGCTAGACACCCTACATGATGTTACTGGATGTGGAGTTACATCTCAGGCAGTAGAGAGGTCTGTCCCCATATGTGCAGCGTTTCGTAGCATTTTCAGCTCTACATATACAGACTCTAGGTACCATAGTATCCAGGGCCATCTTTCCGCATGGGCACGCTGGGCAGTTGCCTGGGGGACCCACAAGCATGGGGTCCCACCATGCTGCCCACGTGCCCAGGGTGGCAGAGGGGATCCTTTGATCTCGCCTGCCGGCCCATGGAGAGCCGGCCCTGTTTTCTTCCCATTGGCCCTCTTGGGCCGGTAGGGAGATCAAAAGCCTTTAGTTAGCGGAGAGGATGACCCAGAAGCAGGGGGAGGGACCTGGGAGGAAGAGTGCTCGTGGTGTAAGCAGGCTGTGTGGAGTGTTGCCATGGCATAGCCAGAGGAGCTGCATGCTATACAGAACTCATGACCACCGAACCACCAAGGCTGGCTGTGTTCCCCATAAAGATTTTATTAAATAATTATTTATTATATAAACATTTTTTAAAGATAAAAAAAAATAACAAATTTGCTCCCTGCACCCTTCATACTCTGCAACCCTCACACACACACACACACACACACACACACACACACACACACACACACACACAGAGTACACAGCACCCTTACACACAGCACCCTTGATACACAGCACCCCTCACAAACACACACTGCACCCCTCAAAAACACACACAGCACCCCTCACACACACAGCGCCCCTTATACACAGCACCCTCTCAAACACACAGGTTCCCTCACACACTGCACCCCTCACACACAAACACATACACTGCACTCCTCACTGCAGTCTGGGTTTATTCAGCAGTGTGTGTGTTTGTATTCAGCTGTCTGGGTGTATTTAGCAATCTGTGTGTGTGTATTCAGCAGTCTGTGTGTGTGTGTGTGTGTATTCAGCAGTCTGTCTGTGTGTATTCCACAGTCAGTCAGTGGGTATATTCAACAGTCTGTGTGCGAGTGTATTCAGCAGTCTGTGTGCGCGTGTATTCAGTAGTCTGTGACTATATTCAGCAGTCTGTGTGTATGTATGTATTGCATTTGTTGAAGGTACCAATAAATATAAGCTTAATTTTATGGATAATTTACATTTTTATTAGTTGTTTTGTAGGCAGGGCCCCAGTGCACTGTGTCAGGATATTTATATCGGCAGACATTTTGTGCTATGATAGAAATTAAAAGTGTATATTGCCAGAGTCATTTAGAACAGAGCAGACTCCATTTTGGATTTCAGGCTAACAAAGATACATGAAATTTCTATCCTTTCTGTAACACTTAGCCGGAGCTGAATGTATTATATAAACAAACCAAGTGATACAATAAGTCTGTAGCAGTACTTACCCTCTCCAGGGGCCGGCCGGGGTCCTCTCTTCTCGCCGCGCGCGGTCCTGCTCCTGCACGAGCCGCGCGCGGCTCAGCCAACGACGAGATCAGTCGGGCGGGCAGTGACCGCAAGAAGCGGTCACGTGTCCCGCCTGATACTAAGAGCACGCCGCGCGTCTCGGGCGCGCTCTTAAAGGGACAGTGGGAGACAAAATTAGAATCAGTCTCCCATTGGCCCCTGTCATGCCACGTTCCCCATACACTCACGTTTTGGGGGCGTGGATATGACAGGGGCCAATCAAAGTGAACATTAGGGTATTTATACTCACCTGTTTCCTTTGCACCTTGCCCTATCGTGGTTTCTGTCCAGTTCCCTTTAGTGCTTGTATCGTTCAGTTGGTTTTTTGGTGCTTGACCGTGGCTTTGTTCCTGACTCCGCTCTCTCTTTATCCTTGCTTGTTTATCCGCTGGTTTGTCTTCTGTGTACCAGTCCTCGCCTTGTTCTACTTTACGCTGTCTCTCCGTTCCCTTGACCTCGGCTTGTTCTGGACTCTGTCTTTTCTTGTACTCGTCTAGTCCGGCCATTCTAAGGTCCGGTAAGACGAATCCTGGTTTCTTGTCTCTTGACTATCTGGACTATTCCTGTGTGTTGGGGTATATTACTGTGACATTACGATAGGGCCATGGACCCCGCAGGTTTAGGACAACAGATGGCCACTCATGAGGCTAGATTCGCAGAACAGGATCACCGTATGGATCAAATGGCTCAAGCCATCCAGACACTGTTATCCAGATCAGCTCCGGTACCTGTACCTGCGCCTCCTGTAACCCCTGTACCAGACACAGCTAATATGCCTAATGCTTCAGCACATCTAACCCCGCCACCTAGGTATGGAGGGGACGCTAAGACATGTAGGGGATTCCTTAATCAAGTGGAATTCCACTTTGAAATGTACCCACGTTCATTTCCCACTGATAGATCTAAGGTGGGTTTTCTTATGCACCAGCTTACGGATAAGGCACTGGAATGGGCAAATCCGATTTGGGAGGCTAATGGACCTATGGTACACGATTTCAATAGCTTCCTCACAGCGTTTCGTAGAACATTTGACACGACTAAAAGGTCAAAAAATGCCGCCAGGGCGTTAATGAGAATTAAGCAAGGATCTAAATCTGTAGCCGATTGTGCTATTCAGTTCCGTACCCTTGCCTCACAGGTAGATTGGACTAACAATGGGCTTACTACTGCGTTTATGGAAGGTCTGTCTGAAACTATGTTGGATGAGGTAGCAGCTAAGGACCTCCCTGTACCCCTAGAGGACCTTATTGACTATCTCATCGATATAGATAACAGGATCCGTGACAGGTTATATACCAGGTCCAGAAATAGACGCTTTGTCCCCGTTAACTCACCTAGAGCTGAGACTCCCGAGGGATCTAAAGGGTCAGAGGAGGAACCTATGCAATTAGGGGTTGCCAAACTTACTGACGCTGAAAAACTTTATAGGAAAAAGGAGGGACTTTGTCTTTATTGTGGTAGGAGGGGCCATATGAGACAAGAATGTCCCGTGCGTCCGGGAAACTATCGCACCTAAGACCGTATAGAGGACTGGCCTTGGGTGTGACATCAGAGTCCTCACATTTGCCTCTTAATAAATTTCTTCTCCCTGTTTCCCTGCACCTTGGTAGTAACTGCATAGCAGGGAATATACTAGCCCTGGTTGATTCCGGAGCGGCCGAAAACTTTATAGATTCCAGTTTTGTCAAGGAGAATAACATACCCACCAGAGAGAAGGAGACACCCTTGGCCGTTGAGGCCATAGATGGTAGACCATTATGCTCTCCAGTTATCACACATGAAACTGTACCACTACATATGTCTACAGGGGTGTTACACTCTGAAACCATTCGGTTTCAGATCATTACTTCTCCTTCCTCTCACCTCGTGTTAGGGTATCCTTGGTTGCGTACTCATAATCCCACTATTGATTGGGAGTCAGGACAAATAGTTTCTTGGAGTGATGCTTGCTAAGAGTCTTGTATTGTTAAAATCACCCCTTTGAATTCTACTAATATTCCTCCCGTGCCTACGGTCATACCCCCTCAGTACTTGTCTCTTAAATCTGTTTTTGATAAAAGGGAGGCTGAAAAGTTGCCACCTCACAGGCCTTACGACTGTGCTATTAATTTACTACCTGGTACTATGCCTCCCAAAGGGAGAATATATCCTTTATTTCCTCAGGAAAATCTGGTTATGGAGGAATATATTAAGGAATCTTTAGAAAAGGGATTTATAAGAAGATCCTCTTCCCCGGCAGGGGCTGGTTTCTTCTTTGTATCTAAGAAAGATGGCGAATTAAGGCCTTGTATTGACTATAGGGGCCTAAATAAAATCACCGTCAAAAATGCGTACCCCATACCTTTGATCACGGAACTATTTGATAGGCTTAAACATGCCACAGTTTTTACTAAATTGGACCTTAGGGGTGCTTACAATCTCATACGTATCAAAAAGGATCACGAATGGAAGACCGCATTCAATACCAGGAGTGGTCACTACGAATATACTGTGATGCCCTTTGGCCTTTGTAATGCCCCAGCAGTTTTTCAAGAATTTATTAATGATGTCCTACGTCAATATATACATACATTCGTTATAGTATACTTGGACGACATATTAATTTATTCTACTGATTTACAGACTCATCACATGCATGTTAAATTAGTGTTGAGAACTCTTCTTGTTAACGGTCTCTATTGCAAACTCGAAAAATGTTCATTTGATCAATCAGAAGTCCAATTCTTGGGTTATATAATCTCTGCCAAGGGTTTCCGTATGGATCCCAAGAAACTTTCTGCCATTATGGAATGGCCTCTACCTCAGGGTTTGAAAGCCATTCAGCGTTTTCTGGGGTTCTCAAATTATTATAGGCGTTTTATTAAAGGGTTTTCTGCCATTGTAGCACCTATAACCAGAATGACCAAGAAGGATGGTAATACTCATGTCTGGAAACCAGAAGCACTCGAGGCCTTTGAATTCCTGAAGGCTTCATTTGCCTCTGCCCCTATTTTACAGCATCCTGTCCCTTCACTACCCTTTATTCTTGAAGTTGATGCTTCTGAGATTGGGGTAGGTGCTATCTTGTCTCAAAGAGATTCACCTGAAAAGCCGTTACACCCTTGTGGCTTCTTTTCCAGACAGATGTCCAAAGCAGAGAAGAATTATGATGTAGGCAATCGTGAACTCCTTGCTATCATTTTGGCACTCAAGGAATGGAGACATCTACTAGAAGGTACTAGGGATCCCATCCTCATTTTAACGGATCACAAAAACCTCTCCTACCTTAGTGAAGCAAAAAGATTGTCTTCTAGGCAGGCCAGGTGGTCTCTGTTTTTGTCTCGTTTTAATTACATAATCACATACAGACCAGGTGATCGTAATACTAAAGCTGACGCTCTGTCCAGACAATTCGAGACTACTGACAAACTAGAAATTGATGTTACCCCTGTCATTCCTCCCGACAGAATAATAGCTACTACTGTCCTTTCTATTTCTTCTTCCCTCTTACAAGCTATTCAGGCTAAACAAAACATGGCTCCTGGGGAGAGGCCTGCTGATAAACTGTTCGTTGATATACCCGAGAGACGAGACATTATGTCATTATATCATGACACTAGAACTGCTGGACACCCTGGTATTTCTAAAACGTTCTCAGCAGTTTCTAGATATTTCTGGTGGGCTTCCTTACGCAAGGACGTCACCGATTACGTTAATGCCTGTACTACTTGTGCCAGTATGAAGTCCTCCCACAGAGTTCCTTGTGGGTTGTTGCATCCGTTGCCCATACCCGAGAGGCCGTGGTCCAATCTATCCATGGATTTTATTGTTGAATTACCTCCTACGAATGGTAAAACTGTCATCCTGATGATTGTGGATCGTTTTTCTAAGATGGCTCATTTTGTGTCTCTTGTCAAATTGCCATCATCCAAGGAACTTGCCTCTATCTTTGCCAGGGAGGTGTTTCGGTTGCATGGTATTCCCACTTCAATCGTGTCCGATAGGGGTAGCCAGTTTATCTCCAGATTCTGGAAAACGTTTTGTTCAGAGATGGGTATCTCCCTCTCGTTTTCCTCCGCTTACCACCCCCAGTCTAATGGAGCTGCTGAACGTGCCAACCAATCTCTAGAGCAGTATCTTCGTTGTTTCGTGTCCCACCATCAGAACAATTGGGCTGACCTTCTTCCTTGGGTTGAGTTTGCTCGTAATAATGCTGCTCATGAATCCTCCGGTAACAGCCCTTTTTACGTTGTTTATGGCCGGCATCCCGTGGTTCTTCCAGCTGCATTCTCCTTACAGGGCATGCCAGCTCTGGATGAACATTTGGCTGGTTTACGTAATACTTGGGAGCAGGTTCAGTGTTCTTTGGTGGCTTCCGCTGCTCGCCAGAAGGTTCAGGCAGACAAGCATCGCAGGGCGGCTCCATCCTATGCTGTGGGGGACCGGGTTTGGCTTTCTACTCGCAATATTCGTCTTCGTGTGCCTTCTATGAAGTTGGCTCCTCGTTTTATTGGTCCTTTTCGTATCTTGCATGTGGTTAATCCTGTCTCGTATGCCTTGGATCTTCCTAGGAATCTACGTATTCCTAACGTGTTTCATACCTCCTTGTTAAAACCCCTCCTGTGCAACCGTTATACTCGGCATGTCCCTCCTCCTCCTCCGGTTTCTGTGGAGGGCCATGAGGAATTTGAAGTGGCTGCTATAATTGACTCTCGTTTTCTTCGGGGTCGCCTCCAATATCTGGTACATTGGAAGGGCTATGGGTCTGAGGAACGCAGTTGGATTTCCGCTGGCGCTGTTCACGCTCCTCGCCTTGTGCGTTCTTTCCACGCTCGCTTTCCTGCCAGGCCTGCTCCTCCCCGCCCGGTGGGCGTGTCTTCAGGGGGGGGTACTGTAGCAGTACTTACCCTCTCCAGGGGCCGGCCGGGGTCCTCTCTTCTCGCCGCGCGCGGTCCTGCTCCTGCACGAGCCGCGCGCGGCTCAGCCAACGACGAGATCAGTCGGGCGGGCAGTGACCGCGAGAAGCGGTCACGTGTCCCGCCTGATACTAAGAGCACGCCGCGCGTCTCGGGCGCGCTCTTAAAGGGACAGTGGGAGACAAAATTAGAATCAGTCTCCCATTGGCCCCTGTCATGCCACGTTCCCCATACACTCACGTTTTGGGGGCGTGGATATGACAGGGGCCAATCAAAGTGAACATTAGGGTATTTATACTCACCTGTTTCCTTTGCACCTTGCCCTATCGTGGTTTCTGTCCAGTTCCCTTTAGTGCTTTTATCGTTCAGTTGGTTTTTTGGTGCTTGACCTTGGCTTTGTTCCTGACTCCGCTCTCTCTTTATCCTTGCTTGTTTATCCGCTGGTTTGTCTTCTGTGTACCAGTCCTCGGCTTGTTCTACTTTACGCTGTCTCTCCGTTCCCTTGACCTCGGCTTGTTCTGGACTCTGTCTTTTCTTGTACTCGTCTAGTCCGGCCATTCTAAGGTCCGGTAAGACGAATCCTGGTTTCTTGTCTCTTGACTATCTGGACTATTCCTGCGTGTTGGGGTATATTACCGTGACAGAGTCTAACAGAGAAGGGAGATGGAATACTCTTCTTAATGTTAGCTTCACACAAGAAAGCCAGACATCAGTGACCAGATAAGACTCAGTAATTTAATTTTACTCTCTAAATTTTACAAGATTCCCATTGTAAGTGAAAGGTGAGACTGAGTTTACAACTGTCATTTTAGAAATTACAGCAGGAATTGTCGACACACTGTCTGGAGAAAACCCAAAGAAACTCTTTGAACTGACAAGTAAACTCAAGTTATGGCAGCCATATAGATAAGCCAAATTACGTCAAAATCGTCATCAGGAAAAGTTAACTGTTTCCTGGATAGGAAAGTTTAGTGAGGCGATACTGCCCTCTATGGACCAAATACCTAAATTTCTATATGCAGGGTGACCCCACCTTCAATTTCCTATTGGCTTATCAAGTAATGATGAGCAGAAAGTCTGGCCCTTTAAAAATCAGGATCACAGGCTAGGTCAGAAAGGAAAAAGTGAGTCAGAGAGAAGGCAAGTGAGTCAGAGAAGAAGGTTAGAAGTTGAAGTTGGAGTTGGGCTTCCAGATTCGGACATGCAGAGATAGATCTATGACAAACATTCCCTCTGAGGCTAACACTCAAGCAACACTTGCATACTTCCATGCAATCAATCATACACGCATACAACCAATCCTGGGACTACCTATTCATCTGATGAGAACATCTACTTAACTGGCAATTATGCTGGTTTTATTTAATTAATGTAAATTAATTTAAAAAATTCTAATAGCATGATATATGACTGGATAAATCACGGTCAGATTTCGATATTTAGAAATCTTAGTTAACTAAAGAATATATAATTATAAACATTCCATTCTGCAGGTGGAATTAAGGATAATTATATATTTCTGTGATTATCACATCTTTGCATACCGTTTTATCCAGGTGTATTGATTTGCTCTAAAATAAGATAAGATATCTTTTTAGGCAATTTAAATTTGGCTTATAGAATATGGTAGATTACTCTTATTGGATGGTTCCAGGAAATGATTAATGAGTGGGTTTAAATGTTATTTTAATTAAAATTACATGAGAATAGGTATGATATGCCTAGAGGATCTAACCAGCATTGAAATGGTTATTAGTTAACTGCTAGCCAAAGTTTTATGGCTTTCCGCTGTGCTGTGTGAAAGACTTTCTTTCTCTGTGAAGCCCCTCATAAATCTTGTCTGGACAATTGCTGTGTTAACCATTGGAATGTGTATTGCCATTGTATTGCATATCATGTTATACTAAATATTCATGATTATTATTATTATTATCACACATGTTACATATTATTATTATTTAAATTGTCACAATAAATTGTATCTATTTGATAACAAATTGTGATTTTATTTATATGGAATACATTTCACTTACATGATAACGATCTTTGAGATCTAGAGAGTTAAAATAGTGGGCAATTCTCAACTGTTTACTATTATCATCCCATAATTATCCCCACAACTGCTTTGCCCGGGGGCCCATAATGCTGTTAAGATGGCACTGATAGTATCATATTATGCTATTACTAAAGCATTATGTTTGTCTTATTCTTGGGTCATACAGAGTCTGTCTGACATCCATCCGACTCTGTAATGTAAGTCAGGAATGTAGGTGGTGACACATTATATTTTTATAAAAGAGCAGAAGTATCTAAGATATGTTTTACCTCCTGTTATTTATTTACCATTCTTGTATATATGGCTATTTTCCTATTATTCTACTTATATATGTCGACCTTTAACAAAACCTTGACGTTTTCATGTTCTCTCTGACTTTTTTTTTTTTTTTTACCTTTTATCAGCAATTTTAATCAAGAGAGCAACAGAATAAAACGAATAATTAGCAGACACTGGCCAATGCTAAGAAATGATCCAATGCTGCACTCTATTTTACCAGAGAAACCTAGATTTATATACAGGGGAGCGCCCAATCTGAAACAAAAATTGGTACACAACCATATAAAAGACAAAAAATCTACCCCTTTCTTTCAAAAGAAAGTTTTTTTCGGCTGTGGGTTATGTTCAGCCTGTAAAAATACAAAGAGTGTGAAAAGACATGTTACAGAATTTTTAGATTCAAAGAAAGAAAATAAATATAAAATACGAGAAATGACTACATGTTTTTCAAAGAGAGTTATATACCTACTACGATGTTCCTGTAATCTTCTATATGTGGGCAGAACAAAGCGTCCTTTATACGTAAGAATAAACGAACATATACGAAATATAAAGAAAGGGTATGAAAAACATAGTGTTTCAAATCATTTTAAAGAAGTACACAACAATGATCCTCAATTTTTTAATTTTTCAGCTATTCAGAGAGTTACTCTAAACTGGAGAGGGGAGGATGAAATAAAAAAGCTAGGAAAAATAGAGACAAAGTGGATTTTTAATCTAAACACCTTAGCCCCTCTTGGTTTAAATGTGGATTTCGAACTATGTCATTTCCTTTAACTTGTTAACTTTTTATCATTTTAATCATTTTTTAATGATGAGATCTATTCTAAAAATTATAACCAAAAAAAAAAAAAAAAAATTTTATGCCTATAGCAATTTGCACAATAACCCAATAGAATTTCTCCAAAGTAAACTGAACTAGTAACTCTCAGTTAAACACTTTTTGAAGAGACTATATTTCTAAAAACTTCACTGCTAGTATCCATTTTCATTCCTATCTCTTACTAAATATAAATTAAGAATATTTTATAATTACAATATATATTGAAAAGACTCAGAACTCTAAAATTTCAGTCTAAAAGTTTCTAACAATCTGCAATTCCATAATGCTCATAATACAGACAAGAAATTCAATATATGTACATAAGAGAGACCCCTGTAACATATGCTGCTAATAATGTAAGGAAGCCCAACCTATTTATCTTTTTTTTTTTTTTTCAATTCTTTATTTTTGTTTGTGCATAGAATAACATTTTAGCTTTCTGAACCACAACAGTTGCAGAAGACCATTGGATAACAGTGAGTAACGTGGCATCGAGATAGCTGTGCACATTTTTAGAAAAGGTTGAGCTATATATGAATATATATGAATAGAAACAGAGTCATCATGCATTTTAAATGACGAGTAGGAACAAAGCCTAAAGTGAAAGGAGTGTTGGCTAGTTATACACATCTTATGAAGCATTAATATCATTGTAAACCAGAGTCTTATTAAACTTTCTACACATTGAAGAACAATTCCAGCTAGTGTCTCTGATTATCCGTCAAATTATGATGTCTCAGATAAGGTTATACGGTGTATACTCTTAGTGACATTGAATATACAAGAAAAACAAAAGAAAAAATCATGTCGTTGAGGTCTATCGTGTTAGCCTAGGTTATGGCTCATAGGTGGGCCTGGTAGGGTGCCCATAGTTGTCTAGTAAGGGCTAAATGCCTGTTTCCCCCTGGGGGGCATATACATCTCTTGTGGCCTTTGGTATGTTGACTTCTTAGATTAAATAATGTAATAAAAAAAATATAATAATGCAAATGAAGCCTATGTACAGCAAAATAAACCTAATGTGGTGTCTAGGAGGGCCTGTCTCAGGTGGTGGTACCCGTAAGTAGTAATCTGGCTGCCGTGAGATTATAAGGACTGCTCTACTTTGCCAGAAATTATGGGTACAGCTAGAGAATGTGTGGGCTATTACCTACCTAATACCAAGCGATCCCATTAATTTGGAGCTCTCCCTCGCTATGTGGAAGGTGTAGGTGAGGAGAATGTTAATGTGTCGGTCTAGATTTGGGGCCTAGTCTGGTGTGCTGTCTCGGTAGGGCGCACTGAGTAAATTGATCCAGTGCTCTAATAACTGGCGAGCAATAACAGAGTTCAACGGGTTGTGCTGCGAGCTATTGTGCAGCCGGTTTGAATTGTCCCTTGCAATTTCAGCAATCATTCAGCTTCAACTGGATACCGCCTGATGAGTAGCCGGGTAGGCCTCCACAGTCTGCTGGCTTGTTAAGGAGGGTTCTGGTCCCTGCTTCGAGCTGGTCCGATCTGGCAGGGTGCTGGAGTGGTCGTCCCTGCCGTTGTTCCCGTCGACGGTTGCGTTGTGGCGGGCAGTCCCAGCGTGGTGAGGAGCTTGGTCGGGTCCTCTCCTGCTGAGAGGGCCAGGACAGTGTCGCCGTGGGGCACCACTAGCGTACCGGATGCTCCCCATCTGTACCGGACTCCGTTGTCTCTGAGGGCCCTGGTAATGGGCTGGAATCTGCGCCGCTCTGCTAGTATCGAGAAAGGTAAGTCGTCAAATAGTCTTATGCGGCTGTTTTCCACCACCACAGCATCCTGGTTTCTGGAGCGGGACAGTATGGCTGACTTGACCGAGATATCTCGTGTAACCACGATGGTGTCTCTGGGGGCGTCTGCAGGGGCAGTGGGGGCCTTCCGGACTCGGAACGCTGATATCAAGGGCTGTACTCCGTTCCCCACCTGCACCCCCAGCGCTACGGCTACCTTAGTAGCAAAGTCCATCAGGGCCTCCTGGTTCACGGTCTCCGGAATGCCTCTAAGCCTGATATTCCTCTTTCGGTGTCTTGCCTCCAATGTCGTGACCGAGTTGGTAAGTCTTTGGATCTGCAGGGACATGGCTTGTATCTGTGTATGAGAGTCTGCTATTAAGCCGTCTCGTTCCCCCTCTCTGGATTCCACTGCATTAACTCGGTGGGTCAGGGAGGTTATTTCAGACTGTACCCCGCGAGGTCCGCTTTCCATACCGCCCATAGGTCCAATAGGAGCTGTTTAATGTCCCTTTTGGTGGACGGGGATGTGTCTGTGTCTGATTCCGCCCTTTGGTGTACTCCACTCACTGTTTGTGGGGCCTCGGTATCTTCCTCCTCCATGGAATCCTCCGAGTTACTGGAGCCTCGTGCTGTATCGGGGGCCATCTTGGTCCGGGCCTGAGGCCGCGGCCCATCGAAGGATCTTCGAATATCGTCTGGCAGTATCCCTCCGTGTGGGTTAACTTGCGGTGTTTGCGCCCCATCGTTATATCGGAGATATAGGCAGTATTTTGGTCCTAAATATGCACAGGCACGTCTAGTCGGTTGCTCAGCTGGCCACGCCCCCTCTCTCTCTGACTTTTTAAATGCATGACATCATAGTTCTGTAGCACTTTCAATGTTATAGCTTTAGCATTATACACAAGGGTTTGTTAATGCTTTATTTCTCTCTTAGCAGTTAGTTCAAGTATGAACACCAGTGCTGATCATCGATACTCATCTCATCTGGAATTATTCACCTAATATGGACGTATTACTGGTTACAGATTTCTCCAAGTCTGACTTTTGTCTCAGCTACTGGTTTTTGACCATTGGCTTCCTATCAGCGTCTCTGTTTTTGTATCACCAGTTCTGTACTGTGATTGCAGTTTACTCATCTACAAACTCTGGCTTAACCTAATTAATTGATATTTCTCTTAATACCTCTATTGGATTTCCTAGTAAAGACCAGGACTTGGCTGAAAGACTCACTTCTATCCATTCCCTGGACATTGTTAAGCATTACCTGTTATCCGAGGACTTTCCTCTTGCTATCAGACTGGATTTCTGTTTTTTGGTACCGGGTCTGGCTAACTGGATTTTCATTCTCCTCACTTTGTGGATTCTTATCAACATTGTGATTCTCCCAGCCACGGAGTATTAACTGTCTGCTTCTATAATATTATACCTCCTGCTAACAACCCATAATTTTTTTTTTACAATTTTTAGTATCAATATTTAGTTTATAAAGTGCAGAATGTTACCCACAGAAACCCAGTCCACTTCATGTACCGGAAATATCAGGTGCCTTGACACTTCTGTTTTCAGTATGCTACGGACGCACGAGATCTGGTGAATTTCATGTGATCATACAAGTCAGCAGAACAGATATTATTGTTGCACTCTTTGTAGCACCTTCCGTTGAACCTTTTATTTTTTGCATCCTATTGTGATTTATCATTGCTATAATATTTATAATAATTAATAAATAAAGTTATATTGGAATACAATTTATGTTCATTTTTCCTTTTCAAACATTGGACATCTGTAACTGTATATGAGAGAATTAAAATATATGTACAGTGAACATACCCAAAACACACACTGCTTATAATTTTTTTTTTTAAATATTAGCTTGGTTGAACTATCTGAGCAGAGTAAGAGTTTATACTCTGCTTACATAATAGCAATGTTCCTATAGATTTCAATGGAGGATTTGCCAGTCAGTTTGCCCTAGGCATGACAAAACTTGGGCACCCCTCCCCCTTTCCAAATATCTCTTCCTGACAGACACACGCCCTCAATGATACATGCACTGACATACACTCACTTACAGATACACAGTCATTGTCACACACTGTTTAGCCAACACACACTTTCACTGAAACATACATATTCACAGAAATACACACTCATTCACAGTTACACACACATTCACAGACAGACACACATATACACTAACTGACAGACATGCATTCACCAACAGACACATACACACTCACTGACAAGCACACGAGCACACTCACTGACAGAAATGCATATAGACTCACTCAGTGTCACACACACACACACACACACACACACACTGGGACACACTCACTGACAGATACACACTGACAAACACATATACAACACTCACTGACAGACATATATGCACTCAGTGTCAGACACACACATTGACTGATAGACATACACTGACAGACATACACATTCACTGACAAACACACACTCTCAGTGACAGACACGCATACACACACTTACAGACACGGATTCACACATTGACACACGCTGAAACACGTATACATACACTGACAGACACACTCAGTGACAAATACACACACTGACAGACACACATACACACTCAATGACAAACACGTATACACTCTCACTGACAAACACATATACACTCTCATTGACATACACACTCTCACTAACAGACACACACTAACACACACACTCACTATCAGACACACACACACTCACTCTCACTAACAGACACATACACTAACACTCATTGACACACACTAACACTTACTAACAGACACACACTAACACAAGCAAACCACTGCTTTCAAATGGCTACAGTACATAAAAACACACAACACTACACACAAGCTCCTACATTCACACACATACTCCATCCAAAAACATGCATTCATTCAAATACACAAACACTGTGCTAAATACAACTCTGCAAGGATAGGCAATTGGTAGATCCACACCTGGAAAAGAATTGTGGGAGATGTACGACTGATGGCTATCTACCTTTTGGCCATCCCAGAGGGATTATTGCACCAGGGCTCTCTCTACTCTAGTTCCACCCCTGGTAAGGCAGAGGTGGCTCTCTAATTAGGCGATTTATGTGGACACCTAAGGCCTCGCGCTGACTGGGGCCTTGCGACCACCTACAACACCATAAGGTAGACTGACCTTACAGTCCTTGGTCAGTGGCGTACACAAAACCCATGGGGCCACGGTGCGTAAACTGATCCGTGGGCCCCCCCCCCGCGTGCTTACTCTGCGCGGGCTGGGGCAGCAACACATGGCGGCGGGCATCTGGTCGCAGGGCTGCGACCCCTGCGACCGCGGTATGTACGCCAGTGCACGCAGCTACACATACACTTAAAGGAACACTACAGACACCCAGATCACATAGAGCTCAATGAAGTGGTCTGGGTGCCAGGTTCCTCTAGTTTTAACCCTGCAGCTGAAAACATAGCAGTTTCATAGAAACTGCTATGTTTCACTGAGGGTTAATCCAACCTCTAGTGGCTGTCTCATTGACAGCCGCTAGAGGAGCTTCCGCGATTCTCACTGTGAAAATCACAGTGAGAAGACGCTGAACGTCCATAGGAAAGCATTGAGTAATGCTTTCCTATGGTCGGTTTGAATGCACGCGCGGCTCTTGCTAGTCATGCGCATTCAGAGCTGAGAGGTGGATCGGGGCGGAGAGATGCCCAGCGCCAAGGGAGTCCGGCGCTGGAGAAAGGTAAGTGCTTAAGACACACACACACACTCTCACGAACAGACGCATACACACTAGCTAACAGACACACACACTCTCACGAACAGACGCATACACACTAGCTAACAGACGCACACATTTACTGACAGACACACACTCAGTGACAGACATACATACACACTCACTTACAAAACACACACTAACAGACGCACACAAACTAACACACTCAGTAACAGACACACACTCTAACACACACACACTCTAACACACACACACTCACTAACACACATACACACACTAAGACACACTCTAACACATACACACACTAACACACAGTCTAACACACACGTTTTTGTTTTTTTAAATTGAATCCCCCCAGCCTCCTTACCTGTGGGAGAGCTGAGGGAATTCCCTGGGGTTCAGTGGTGTCACCCGGCGGGCAGACAGGCTGGCGGGCGCGCGAGGAAGCACTCTCCCCTGAGTGCTTCCTGTTTTGTTCCCTCGTCATCTTCTGCCTCTGGTATCAGTGCGGTGCGCGAGGGAGCTGAAGAGGGAGCACTCAGGGGAGAGTGCTCCCTCGCGCGCCCGCCAGCCTACCTGCCTGCCGGGTGATACCAGGGCCAGCCCCGGGGTGCCCTGAGGTGGCCGGCTCCTGGGCCCCCCAGGAGAAGAGGCTGGCCACAGTGGCATACATACCTGGTGGGCTGGGCCCAGTCGCAGCCGCGACCCCTGCGACCCCGGTATGTACGCCACTGTCCTTGGTCCATGACCAAGGGCCCGACAGCTTGCCCTCTATGCTGCTGGATGTGGGGCCCCTTTCCTTGGTCTACCCTGAGAGTGAGCCTAACACTGCCGCTGGTCTGCAGTTTCGCCAGGTGCAGAGCTGCAGACTGAAATGTCTCACAATCTCCAGTCAATCAGAGCGTTGCCGCAGGTTACCACAGGCAACGCTCTGACACTTCTGGAAATCGCGAGACTCCTATCAAGTGGTCTGCATCTTACCGCAGCAGAGAGTCAGTCCACTGGACCACCAGGGAATTGACCAAAAAAATTGACCAGCGTTTCTGACAGTACAACCCCCTCCACACAGACTGTCATCCCCACCAAACACTGTTTCACCCCCTACACACACACTTTCACTCTCTCCACACACATGGTCACCCATCACACACTCTGTCACCCCCCCACACATTGTCACCCCCCCTCTAGACACTCTCACCACCATCACCACACACTGTCACCCTGGCACACTCACATTAACTTCTACTGATTCAGTCATGCTCACCCCCTCCAACCATGCCAAACTCTCCTCCTGTGGCTCTACCACACTACCCTATCACATTAACCCTCTAAACACTTACCTTTTTTCACACTGTCACATTTACCTCCCAGCTCTGTCACACTCATCCCTCATCACCCTGTCACACTCATCCCCCTTTACCCTGTCACACTCATCCCCCTTCACCCTATCACAGTTAGACCTCCAATATTGCCACACTTATCCACCACACCATCCCACACTCACCGTGTCAAATAACCCGCCAATCCTGTTACACCCATCTCCCTTCATCCTATCACACTCCCTCCTCTATCCGTGCCAAACTCGCTCCCAATCATGTTACACACCCACAACCCTGCCCCACTCACCCTGTCACATTAACATCTCTAATCCTGTCACACTCACCCCATCACTCTAACACACTCACCCTGTCAATTAACCTTTTTTAATCCTGTCACATTCAGCTCCCCTAGCCCTGTCACACTCAGTCCTCCAACCATGCCACATTCACCCCAACCCTGTAATACTCCTCCCCTCAACCGTGTAAAATTCACCCGGTCACATTAACCCCCCTATTCCTGTTACACTTGCCCCCCCTCACCCTGTAACACTTACTCCTCCAACCATGTCACACTCACCCTCCCTCATTGTCACACTCATGCCCCAACCCTTTCTCATTCACCCCCTCACCCTGCCACAGCTGTCCCTGTACTCACCCAATCACAGTTACCCCCTGAAGACAATCATCATACACACACAGTCATAAAACATAGCTTTGGCACAAATGCCACAGACAGCCCCTCCCTATACACAAAACTCTGCAAGCAGCAACCCACACACATACAGTCCCAGACACAAACATACACTTGCTCTCAGAAACATACATTTACATACAAGAAAACTCACTGTCAGACAGACACTCTCAGGTACATACACAGGTAGACAATACAAGACACAATCAGAAATATACATAGCCAGATAAACACACATTGTGACTGTATGTCTATATTAGTCAATATTTGTGTATCTGTGCATCAGTATGTTTGTGTGTATGAATGTGCATGTATCAGTGTGTATACAGTTGCAAGAAAAAGTATGTGAACCCTTTGGAATTATATGGATTTCTGCACAAATTGGTCAGAAAATGTGATCTGATCATCATCTAAGTCACAGCAATAGACAATCACAGTCTGCTTAAACTAATAACACACAAATAATGTTGCCATGTTTTTATTGAACACACCATGTAAACATTCACAGTGCAGGTGAAAAAAGTATGTAAACCCTTGGATTTAATAACTGGTTGAACCTCCTTTGACAGCAATAACTTAAACCAAACGTTTCCTGTAGTTGCAGATCAGACATGCACAACGGTCAGGAGTAATTCTTGACCATTCCTCTTTACAGAACTGTTCAGTCCAGCAATATTCTTGGGATGTCTGGTGTGAATCGCTTTCTTGAGGTCATGCCACAGCATCTCAATCGGGTTGAGGTCAGGACTCTTACTGGGCCACTTCAGAAGGCGTATTTTCTTCTGTTTAAGCCATTCTGTTGTTGATTTACTTCTATGCTTTGGGTCATTGTCCTGTTGCAACACCCATCTTCTGTTGAGCTTCAGCTGGTAGACAGATGGCCTTAAGTTCTCCTGCAAAATGTCTTGATAAACTTGGGAATTCATTTTTCCTTCAATGATAGCAATCCGTCCAGGCCCTGACGCAGCAGAGCACCCCCAAACCATGATGCCCCCACCACCATACTTCATAGTTGGGATGAGGTTTTCATGTTGGTGTGCTGTGCCTCTTTTTCGCCACACATAGTGTTGTGTGTTTCTTCCAAACAACTCAACTTTGGTTTCATCTGTCCACAGAATATTTTGCCAGTACTGCTGTGGAACATCCAGGTGCTCTTGTGCAAACTGTAAACGTGCAGCAATGTTTTGTTTGGACAGCAGTGGCTTCCTCTGTGGTATCCTCCCATGAAATCCATTCTTGTTTAGTGTTTTACGTATTGTAGATTCGCTAACAGGGATGTTAGCATTTGCCAGTGACTTTTGTAAGTCTTTAGCTGACACTCTAGAATTCTTCTTCACCTCATTGAGCAGTCTGCGCTGTGCTCTTGCAGTCATCTTTACAGGACGGCCACTCCTACGGAGAGTTGCAGCAGTGCTGAACTTTCTCCATTTATAGACAATTTGTCTTACCGTGGACTGATGAACAGCAAGGCTTTTAGAGATATTTTTATAACCCTTTCCAGCTTTATGCAAGTCAACAATTCTTAATCGTAGGTCTTCTGAGAGCTCTTTTGTGCGAGGCATCATTCACATCAGGCAATGCTTCTTGTGAAAAGCAAACCCAGAACTGGTGTGTGTTTTTTATAGGGCAGGGCAGCTGTAACCATCACCTCCAATCTCATCTCATTGATTGGACTCCAGTTGGCTGACATCTCACTCCAATTAGCTCTTGGAGATGTCATTAGTCTAGGGGTTCACATACTTTTTCCACCTGCACTGTGAATGTTTACATGGTGTGTTCAATAAAAACATGGCAACATTTCATTCTTTGTGTGTTATTAGTTTAAGCAGATTGTGATTGTCTATTGTTGTGATTATGATCAGATCACATTTTATGACTAATTTGTGCAGAAATCCATATCATTCCAAAGGGTTCACATACTTTTTCTTGCAACTGTATGTGTTTGTGTATTAGTGTATAAGTGTGCATGTATTAGTGTGTGTGTGTGTGTGTGTGTCTATGTCTCCAATGTGAAGGTGGTACGGTATGGGCAATGCAAAGGTAAAGAGGCAAGCAATATATATATTATATGCATACATATACAATGCATGGAGAAACACATATATGATGATATTTGCAAATGATTATAGAATATGAGGGGAAATGTATATCTGTAACTTTCACACCGGCATGTATACACAACTGACAGACTATAAAACCATACCCCGCAATCGTGTATAAACAATTAGCATAGTTGCAAATTATGCCATAACTACAGTCAGTAAGCTAACAATGCAGCGGCACAGGGAGTTTGTGTATTAGTGTATAAGTGTGCATGTATTAGTGTGTGTGTGTGTGTCTATGTCTCCAATGTGAAGGTGGTACGGTATGGGCAATGCAAAGGTAAAGAGGCAAGCAATATATATATTATATGCATACATATACAATGCATGGAGAAACACATATATGATGATATTTGCAAATGATTATAGAATATGTGGGGAAATGTCTATGACACTGGTTTCTTATCTGTAACTTTCACACCGGCATGTATACACAACTGACAGACTATACAACCATACCCCGCAATCGTGTATAAACAATTAGCATAGTTGCAAATTATGTCATAACTACAGTCAGTAAGCTAACAATGCAGCGGCACAGGGAGCTGCGGCACTGCAAGCCTCTGAATGATGAATACAGAGACTAACTCACTGTATACAATGCTGCAAGCTCGCCCATCAGTATATATGCTGCTCCTTATATACACACAATGAACTGCTATTTATTTTCACTAATGGTGTTAGTGGGGGCCTCATGTTTGAATTTCGCCTAAGACCTCACCTGCTACTTTGGAAAGGGGTTAAAAAAATTAATTCAACTAAAGGCCGCTTTGTGCTCTGTAGTTGGAGTTTTAGTTTAACATGGGGGGACCCAGTGCATCCAACAAATTGGTTTTATTTAAAGAAAAAATTAGGATCAGCACCATTATTCCCGGACATGTTGCTCAGTAGGGGTATGATTAATACTTTCCAGATTAGCGATTGAGGTAATATGTTCCATAATTCAATCCTTTAATATTCTGTCAGTTTGCCCAACAGAGGCCTTGATTTACTATTTTTGGCTAAACTTTAAAATTTATTAAGTTTTTTTATACTTTGAAAAAATATTGTAATATATTTATACGTATTGATATATTTTTAAATATACAATATTTTAATATTCTGAAAAAATAATAATTTATACAGTTCATCAAAAATATTAATTCATTTGAAAACATTATCCAGAAATATTAAATCAAGGCTTTACTGTTTGTAACATTTAGTAAATAAATAACAATGATGACACTGTTGTACATTCTCCCAAGTCTTGGCAGTAACAAAGCCTGTTCTTTACTAGAGTATGAATTCAAGGTAAATTCGAAATAAATTTTGATTTCAAGGCCAAAGTAAATTACATTTTAGTATCATAAATTACCAAAGACTTATAAAAGTCTTTCATAAAGATAACATTTTTATAAAATACTCCTATTGATTGTATTTGAATTTCACTGAAATTCCAACCCAGTCAAGTGATATACTGAAACAATAAAGGGAATGCCTGGTCTCTATTTTTCTAACGCCTGACACTTCTAGACCCTGGGCAGAGCTACCGCCATGCACAAGAGTACAGCAGTGGAAATGGCGGCGCAGTTAAGTAGAATTCACCTTTGCCTGCCCCCCCCCCTCTCCCCCCACTGCCACCGGAGACGTTGTCACCGTTGGGGGTCTTTGCAAATTCTCCAACGTTCCCTGTGGCAGTGCACCTTTAACCCCTTAAGGACACATGACATGTGTGACATGTCATGATTCCCTTTTATTCCAGAAGTTTGGTCCTTAAGGACTCATAAGAGACTCATAAGAGCCAGTTTATGGGGACACTTTCACTTACACCCCTTAAAATTAAAGTGTCTCTATGATTTGTTTGAAGTATGCAATACAATAATCAATTTGCTGTTAGCTGTAAATAAAAATTCCCTTTAATTTGAGTAAATAAAAGAAAATTGCATAATAGAAGTCAATGTAATGTGATGTGAATGACTGTTACTAAACTGTGAACTTATTACTATTTATTTTGTTAACATGCTGTGAAGGCTGAGGATGTGGTCCCATGGACCATACATCCTGTTACTGGCAGGGAGAGAGTGAGGGAGGGGCGGGGCTATACAGCTCGCTCGCTCTCTCTACTCACTGACAAAACTGCCAGGGCAACGCCGCGCGCTGATGTCGTTTATTTTTTTAAAGACGGCGGACAGCCAATCAGCGGCCTCCTTGCTTCCCCGGCCGTCCAATGGCCGCGCGCCTTGTTAGTCGGCCTACCCGCTTCACTCGTCGAGCGTAGCGCGACCGTTACGGCAACTGTTTCCGTTCTCTCTCCTGCGAAGCGTTTGAAGCCGTTCTCGCCCGGACCGTGTTGTCAATTTTGGGTGGAGGACTACGACGCCAGAAGCCGAGCCCTCCCCGTGCTGTGTTGGTTTATGCGCACACACCATGCCGGAGTTCCTGGAGGACCCGTCCGTCCTGACTAAAGAGAAGCTGAAGACGGAGCTGCTGGCGAACAATGTGAGTTTGCCGAGCGGCGACCAGCGCAAGGATGTCTACGTGCAGCTCTACCTCAAGCACCTGACGGCGAAGAACCGGAGCACCCCGGAGTTCTCCAGCGACGACGAGCGGGAATCTACCCCAATGAGGGGCCGCGGCCGCCCACCGGGCAGGGTGAGTAAACTCTCTCCAATATCGCTCCTTCACAGCTATTCACTAAACTCCGAACTCAAATCCGAATGGCAACATTCCGGCCAAAATAACTTTAAATGAGAGAAAAAAAAATCAAGATCCCAAAAATTCTACCGCTCGCCTCAATCATACCATATGGGTTACATTTCATTACAAATAGTTTGTTTATTTTTATTATAATTTCGTTGTCGGTTGCCTTCCTCTCAGTCTCCCCGAGCTCGCTGTACGGTGTTGTCCTGGCCCGCGGGCGGTGTGGTGGACAGGTCTACACTTGTCTCTCTGAGCTCTGTGCTTTATTTACACCCAGAGCCGAATGAATGGGACCTGCCGGGGGTTAACCCGCTCACTGCCGGTACCAGCTGCACACACACCGCTCCTTCCACACTCCCATATATAGAGTCTAATGAAACTCGGGAAACAATGTTTTAAAAGATGGGGTTATTGTAAGAGGGATCGCGGAGGTTGTTTGCTGCCCGGACACTAATCGTTTTAAGATGATTAAAGAGCTCAGTCAGTACACACCCACTGCATTCAATATGATGAAAGTGAATCCCCGGAGTCAGGTTACCATTAATGCGGATCGGGAGCGGAGTGACCCGATGATAATCACGTGCTTTAGGTCGGGTGGTCCCGGCTCTCTACACACATTGCTCTCATTGTTATTTTCGCGCTCAGTCTAGCGCCACATAGTGGATCTCGGGGTCATTCTGCCTTCCCGCTTTTTTTCCCCTCTTCTTTTTTTTATTTTAATGTCTTTCTTGGATTAAAGCTCTAGATACAACTCATCAAATACATTTTATGGAATGGCTGTGAATTTGTTCACGGGGAGAAGGGGCGGGGGAGTGCATACTGTTAGCAAAGGGGGTGTAAAATATCTGTTACAAAGTGACTTTTTAAAGTAACAATTGTTGAATATATATATTTTTGGTAGTCTAGGACCTAGTCTAGGTGTTGTACAATATTGAAAGCATCTGTAAAGGATAAATGGAATCTATAGAACAGGACTAGGCCACCTTCAGCACTACAGATGTGATAATGATCTGACAGCTATTATTTTGGCAAAGTACCCGGAAAGATGTAGTCGATAACATCTGGAGTCCGTAGGTTGCCTACACCTGCTAGAAAAGCTATATATAGGATGAGGTAGAGGCAAAAAATCAAAATATAAACAAAGAACAAGTTAGACCTGTGCTGCAGATACTCCACACTGAAGTCCCAACAGTGTATATACAACCAAAAAACAATAAGAGTCCTGTGCTTCCAGTATAGGTGTGCACACACAGGTGCTACCACAATTTATTGGAGGACAAAGTTAAAACAGCAAATGTTTCGAGCAGCAGCCCTTTCTCAATGCTAATCTTTTGCTAGAAAAGCTAGTGTGCCAGTCAGTTTTGTAAGGTCTAGTTATTTGAGAAATTCCCTCATTGAGAACTCCATCAATGAAAATTTGAACGCTCCTAATTTAGCATTATGAAACCTGGAATGACTAAAATTTTCTATTGTCCATATTGTTTAGTGTCGTTTTAAAGTAGGGTTCTCATCAACCTATTGTTTCTGTAACACTTTGTAATTCTCATTTATTACGTTTTTAATATTGTTATGCTCTGCGGAATATGTTGTCGCTAATATAAATAAAGTCTACAAAACAAAAATGGGGGAGACAAAGTACCAAATAATAAGTCTCCCGTATGGGGGTTAACCCCTGGTGAAAACTTCATCAAGAACATACAAAAAAGCTAAAGGGGAGCTGGAGACAAAATAGAATTCTGATAAAATATCTTGAAGAGTGGGTTCCCCTGCTGGTTTCGGAGAAGGGGTAATATACCGAAAAAAGTGAGGGGAAAGGAAGGCGGAAGTGTATAACCCAGCGACACGTCTATCGATAATAAAACGTAACTTTTATTGAGAATAAATATAAATGAGGCGAAAAAAAAACTAAAACATTGAAAATAAAGTGTTTATTTAAGGATTCCCAGTTGGGAAACTATTGCATTGTACTAGATACCCTGCCCAGACCTCCCTCTTTACTATTGATCTAGCAGACACAGTGTTAACATGTGGTCGGGGTTGTCCCTGTACTCACAATTGGCTACATTTTCTTTCACAGTCTTATCATTGCGACTCACCATTTAGACAATAACTCCCTTTTGTACGGGGTTAACATTGTTGATCTACAAACAGACTATCTTCTGTACGCACCTTACACTGTAACATGCTTCTCTAATAGTAAATGTCCCGGCACAGTTTGCTATTCTGGCACGCTAGTAGATGCCGAAAATGGGTTATGCTCTGCAACCAATTTGTATATGCGATTCTAAATTGCAGTTAGGTGATACTCTGCTCTAAAACTTAGGACTGTAACTATGGTCAAATATGCACAGTCTAGACCAGGGGTAGGCAACCTATGGCACGCGTGCCATGCACGGCACTCGTGGCTGCTAGAGCCAAACAGGCTCTGGCCTATCAGGATTCCAGTGAATCTTCAGATATTTGCGAATACGATAAGGTGGTGAGGGACAATCCTCAATGTATGCATTGCAGCACATAGAGGAAGCGATCTCAGATCACTTCATTCCAGCACATGTAAGTGGGAATCCACACTAGTAGAGCAGCTGTTGTTGCAGCTCCTGTTCTTGACCTGTACCTGGCCAGCCTGTTCCCCACTGGAACCCAGGGAAGCCACAGACACTGCTAGATACACACAGAAATGAAGAATAACCCTCCCCTCATACAAATTATATGAACAGCCCACACACAAACACACAACCCCACATGCAGCCTCTCACATGCAATACCCCAAACATACACACACTACCAAACACACAATGTGACATTTCCATCCACACACACACAATTCCACAAGCAGCCACCATACACAGCCCACATTCATAGGTATCACACACGATACCATAAACTACTCATGAACATATAAAATATAATCACTCATATGTGCACAAATACAAAGATACAAAGCAACTGCAGTAGAAATAAAAAGCAGAATACGGCAACATACACACCTCCAATTTAAAAAAAAATAGGATCGGCACGCTACAGGACATCACAATCTTATTTCGGCACAGTGCTGCTAAAAGGTTGCCTACCCCTGGTCTAGACAGTTAACTTTCTATTACAACTGTACTTGTCTCTGCACACCTTTTCAACCACAGTATGAAATCAGGCGCTGGAAATGGGTTCTGCTTTGTGACCCATCTGCATATTTGAATATATATAATATATTTATTTATATATATATTATTTTACAGCAAGGCGAGAGTCTGCTATATAAATCGATAAGTACAGTCTACTGTGAGTAAATTGCACAGCCTTGATAGTCTACCATTTGTAACAATCGCATTTGGTAACAGTCCCTTGTCTTAGTTGGATACAATTCTGACTTATTGTGACCGCCACTTTGTATCATAGTGGACTTCTGCATATACTATCTATTAGACTACCTAGTCTCATACCGACTTGGTGGGCGGTTCTTTCCACCCACGCATTATACTTTATTTTAGTTTATTTTTCGTGTTTCTTAAATTTTTTTTTCTACTCATTTATATTTATTCTCAGTAAAAGTTGTTTTATTATTGATGGAGGTTTCACTGGGTTATACACTTCCCCCTTCCCCTCGCTTTTTTCGGTATATTCCCCCTTCACCGAAACCAGCAGGGGAACCTGCTCTTTAGGATATTTTATCCGAATCCTATTTTGTCTCCTGCTCCCCCTTTAGCTTTTTTATAAAAAAAAAAAAATAATCTGTTTCAGCGATGCTGTATTTCATTCAGCTCTGTGTGCATCAATATATACATGACAAGTTCCTTTAGGTGACCATGAATTTAACCTGTTGTACTAGCAGAATTGGTATAAAGTGTTGATCTAGCATAAATAATGTAATACTTAACATTATACTTTTCTAATTCTGTCATATGAGACTTGCACTGTGGCAATTTAAAGATTTAATATTATGAAAAAAACTTTTGTAATTTTTAAAATATATTTGTTCTATATATTATGCTTTTTTATTTATATATATATATATATATATATATATATATATATATATATATATATAACTTAAGTTCACCCAAAAATAATCACTTCTGCTTGCTGAAATGTTTAGAGTGCCAGGAGTCCCCTGTAGCTGTAAAACCAGTGCTTTGGAGTCTGTAGATATATGTTCCGACTCCGAAGCTTTTTGTACTTCCGACTTTCAGACTCCTCTGTATTAATATGCAAATGTATTTTATACATTCCTTGAAGGAAAGAAAGGCAACATACATGTCCTTACCACAGGACTACTGGTTGGGAAGCTAACAGTCTACTGTATTGAACAGTTTAAGCAAAAGACAAACACAATGAAAACAACAAAGTTTTATAAAAATGTTTTTATTAATCAAGTGGCTGGATAGTAGCAGCAGGCATAAACATCAGGAACAGGAAGTTTACCAGTTCAAAAATACAAACTACGTTATTTGGTTGTTTTAGAACAAAAACAAAGCTTATCTATATGAACCAAAAACAAAATCTCTAAAACCTAGAAATGGTTTATATTAATCTTGAAATGTAGTTATAGGCTTAGCAAATGCAAATCAATTCAATGTAGAGTTCGAAGGAAGAGAATTGCCTCTGCCAGATCCTCTTTCATAGAGGCTCTTAAGTCAGACTTTATTATTTTTAGGGCTGAAAATAATCTTTCGACACTGACTTGGGTGGCATTGCAGTAATTATTCTGGCTACATCTGGATAAACAAGGATGGCTTCTTCAACAGTAAGTTTTGATGAGCGATCATACTTTTCAACTCCTTTTAGTGCTTCATAAAACTCCTGTTGGAATTTTTTTATTTGGACATTTACTGATTCTGTAACGCTTATGCGACTTCGCTTTCTTTTTTGTCTAAGAAGGAATCAAAATATAATTCTTCGTTTGAAGAAGATGATCCTGATTTACCTCTATTGCTTAAAAGAACTTCATCCAGTGGAGGTATTTCAGGTCGTAATCCCTTCATGCAAACTGCTACATCATAGAGGGCCTTTTTCCCAGTAGCAATCTGTTCACTGTTCAACAAAAGTCGGCTCATTGGGTCGACATAAATAGCCGCTAACAAGATTTCATTTTCCAGCAAAAGACTGTCTTTTCATCATTGAAGATGCAATGCCCTCAGCTAATAACCCCCCATTTTTGTTCAGGCGATATAACAGGCTCTTCCATTCCCAGAGGAATTTACCCGGGGTTAGATTGTCACATTGCAAACTCTTGGTGACAGTTAAGGGGTGAGAAAGAAGGGTCTCCAGCTCTTTTGTTTGTGTCCACTGGCTTTCAGTTAATGCAAGATTTTCATTGTCCATTTCTTCTATGAAGTCTTCAAGTTCAAGCAAACGCTTCACCATTAAATAAGTGCTTCCCCAGCGAGTTGTCCTGCAAAAAACATATTTACTTCATCCCTTATTCCCTTATCAGTGAGAGGCTAGGTTACCCATGGGCGCTGCGTTCCCTGTAACAACACAACACTATGGAAAGTATGGATAAGTATTGCCGCTCCTAATTGTGCGTTGCATGCCATATAGTGAAGCACATGAAAAGCATGCTTCTTCACGGTCACTTAACATGTTCGTTTTGCGGTTACGTGAGGCACTGCATGCATTGGTCTTTATTCTTACAGTAGAGAAGTCATTAATTATAACTTTTTCTGAATTGGGACATTTAAACTTGCTTTTTTTAATTCCAATCTAAATTTAGTATGAGTCTGAGTCGGCAAACAATACTCCGACTCCAGGTACCCAAAATTTCCTTCGACTCCGACTCTGACTCCACAGCCCTGTGTAAAACAGTAAATAATCAAACCCTTTTCAATAATTTAATGCTTGCATTGGTCTCTCTGTCTCCTGCATTATGATTAATTGGCTTAAGTAAGCACCATAACCACTACAAAGTGCTGTAATGGCTATGGTGCCAAGAGTTCACAGTCCACAAGTAATAGTAAACAGCCAAACCAATTAGGAATGTTTTGACACTTCCCTTCTAGTGTCAGGTGTGCATGGTTCGATTTGTTTGGGATAATTCATAATTTCTCGTTATATTATCATTCCCTGCCAGATTTAGACACTTGTTGACTGAGGGCACTCACCTGGCACTCTCAACCAGTGAAAACTGTCCAAACCTAGTATGATTAGAAGTGAATTTCCACTTTATCAGATTATCATACCAGAAAACCTGCAGTTGATTGACACATCCAGGTATGTGCCTGGGGTTTCTTGGATCTAGAATCACTACACCACTGAACACTTGGTATCTCTTTAAAAATTAGGTGTATAAACCAGAGGTTCATGCGGCACGTGACGTGTTTGTGGAGAGGTGCTTCGCTATGAAATGATGTGCTTCAAATCAGAATGAGGTAGTAGGGAAAAAGAAAAGGCAGTGTTTACATTGCTGCCTAGAAATACCTTTAGTGGCAGTCACTCAAACGGCCACTAGAGGTGCTTCTTATCTCAGTCCTGCACAGCACTGAAGTTACACGTCTCCACGCTCTGCATGAGTGTGCTACCAAAAGCAATGCATTGATTTAAAGGAGCACTATAGGGTCAGGAACACAAACCTGTATTCCTGACCCTATAGGGTTAAAGCCACCCTGGTCCCCTCATGTCTCCATAAAAATAGTATAATCTTACTTGTATTCAAGTCTGCAGCTCCTGGCTCTGTCCCTGTTTCCTTTAGACCTGCCTGCTGACATCAGCAGAAGTGGTAGCCTGATCCAATCACGATGCTTCCCCATAGGATTGGCTGAGACTGACAGAGGCAGATCAGGGGCATAGCCAGCATGATTCAAACACAGCCCTGGCCAATCAGCATCTCCTTATAGAGATGAATTGAATCAATGAATCTCTATGAGGAAAGTTCAGTGTCTGTATGCAGAGGTTGGAGATACTGAATGTTTAGATGCATTTTAGGCAGCCATGACCCAGGAAGGATCTCTAACAGCCATCTGAGGAATGGCCAGTGGAATGATCACTAGGCTGTGTTTACTGCAAAAAAGCCTGAAGGTAATGATTCTACTCACCAGAACAAATTAAATAAGCTGTAGTTGTTCTGGTGACTATAGTGACCCTTTAAGTTCATCTCTATGAGAAAATGTAAATTTTCAGTTTTTTGTTTTTTTTCTTTTGCTGGGCATGTGCAATCGCCTAAATTGCTTTCTCTTGGGAAAGCATTGGATAGGTTGAGATCAAGATTGATCTCACCATGGAGGCGAGGCTGGCATGGTGATTTAGAAAAGGTAAGCTTAACTACTTTTTTAACTATCTACTAAGGAGGACTGAGCACCTAAATATCTATTCCAGCCCTATAGTATTTTTATATGTTCTGGGTGCCATATCCCTGTCTATTTCACCCTGCAATTGAAAACACTATCCTATAGTAAATACAGCAATGTTTACCTGCCTCTGGTAAGTCTTCCATATAGTCACTAGAGACGCTTCCACCCCAATAGCAGAGTTATAGGAACAATATAGTGTCTGGAATGCATACCTGTATTCCTGACACTATAGTTCTAAATACCAGTTTAGGTCTCCGGGTAAAATGTGCGTTGTCTCGCCTTTTATGCTGGTCCAGCTGTGGCTGACCCCTCTCCCCAACGATCTCAGCCAATCCAATGCTTTCCCATCGAAAAGAATTGGGAGGGTATCGTGCATGCGTACCCAGCGTCGTCTTTTCATAGAGATATGTTGACTCATTACGTTTGTATGGGAAACGTTCAGAGGCGCCATGCAGAACATGTCACTAGGCAGTAATGTAAACACGCCCTGTTCTCTGAAAAAGGGCAGTGTTTACATTAAAAACTTGCAGGCACAGGCTATAGACACCGTAACAACTGCATTAAGATGTAGTTGTTGTGGTGATTAAAGTATCTCTTAAAACTTGGCTGTTCAATCACATGATCTCCGAGCCCATTTGATTTGCACGGTGATGTTTTGCCGCAGATGCGCCAGAGACCGGCATTTCGTAGGCTTATAGCAAAGTAAATCTCCCCTTTTAATCCATCACATAGCATGGGAACATACACTAAAATAGATAGTTTTGGTGGCATTAATGATTGTGTTCTTTAAAGTAACACTATAGGGTCAGGAACACAAACATTTAGGTGTTTTGTCCCCCCTTAGATCCCTTTAACCCCTTAAGGACCAAACTTCTGGAATAAAAGGGAATCATGACATGTCACACATGTCATGTGTCCTTAAGGGGTTAAGGGAATTAAAACTCACTTTATTTCCAGCACCGCCTGCGTCCGTTGGCTCCGCCCCCTTGGTGACATCAGAATTGACCATTTTATTTATTTATTGCCATAAAATCTGCAAGGGGGTGGGGCCGTTTTGGCCAACCAGCACCTCCTTATAGAGATGCATTAAATCAATGCATCTCTATGAGGAAAATTCAGCGTCCCCATGCAGAGCGTGGAGACTCTGAACGGCAGTGCTGCCTACTGTGCAGCACTACGCAAGGAAGCGCTTCCAGTGGCCACTTGGAGGTGTCCCTAGGGGCAATGTAAACACTGCCTTATCTCTGAAAAGGCAGTGTTTGTGTGAAAATGCCTGCAATGAATGATTATACTCACCAGAACAACTACATCAGTTTCCCAATTGGTGTTAACAATAAAATGGCTGCGGGCGGCGAGGGAGCAGTGGGCCACGATCTCCCTGCTTAGCTCCTGCACGCGCACAGCAGTGATGCGTGAGCCGGAATATGACGTCGCTCCGGCATCACGAAGAGGCACTCGAGGAAGCTAATCAGGGAGATCACTGCTCCCTCGCAGCCTGCACGCCAGCTGCTCAGCAGCCCCACTGGACCAATGGGACATAGAGACTCCATGCCAGCACTGCCAAAGGTAGGAGGACTGGGTGGAGTTACAATTTATTTAAATTTTTTTTTTTTTTTTTTTTTTTTATTTGTGTGTCTGTTAGGGAGTTTGTCAGTGAGAGTGTATGTGTTTGTCAAAGAGTATGTGTTCCTGAGTGTTTATCTGTGTGTTAAAGTTTGTGTATGTCAGTGTGTTTGTATGTGCCTATGTGAGTGTGTATTTGTGAGTCAAGGTCTGTGTGTCAGATACACACACACACACCGATACACACTGTGTGTCAAGTTGTGTGCATCTGTGTCAGATTCATACACACTGGCACATACAAACACAGTTACACACACCTTGTTACAGACAATACAGATACACACGGTGTCAAGGTGTGTGTATGTGTGTCAGATACATACACACAATGGCACATACAAAAAAAGGCGCAATTTGATGTTGATGCACTATGGCAAAGGGTTCCACGGTAAAAATAAATTGGGAACCCCTGAACTACATTAAGCTGTAGTTGTTCTGATGACTATAGTGTCCCTTTAAATAATGAACTTTAAAAAAAAAAAAAAAAAATTCCCTCATTCCTCACCTCTCAGTATGATACTTGAATTGGAACCACTAAAGCACCCAGAATTTCATGTAAATGTTGTATTAGTATGACTTGCTAATGTACAGACTTATTAAAACTTTGCTTTAAAAAAAAAAAAAAAGATAATATATATATATAATTTTTTTTTTTTTTTTTTTGCACTACACTGTAACTGTATTTTGTTTAAAGTCCTCTTCATGGTGGTCTTACCAGTTATTTCTTCTTCGCTGATTTTTTTTTCTCACTATTATTTTCAATATTATTTACACCTTTACATCAGATCACTTGTACAAGTGAATAATAAGTCTGCAAGCTTCATAAAGTAGCAGGCACAAGTTGCTTTTATCTGGACATGTGTCTTTGTTTTTTTTGTTTGAGTGCCTCAGTATACTACTCGCATATTTCACATGCATTTCTTTTTTTCTTGCGCTTTAAATGAGTTCTTGACCAATGAATGGATTTCCTCAATACTTTTTCTTGATCCTACAATCTCTTCGGAAACTTTCATATCCTGTTTTACGGTTTGGTATGTTCAAACAAACTGAACTTTTTATTCTTTGAATTCACATTTTGGACACATGGCACTAAATAGTCTGGGAGACTGTTTTGTTGGCAGTATGATGTATTTCATGTTTAAAAACAATACAATTTCATTGACAAAGCAAAAGACATTTGTCTACAAAAACTAGATGTTAAAGATGAGCACTCTAAGCAACAAAACTTTCCTGCAGTGTTGGCTATGGTGTCAGAAATCTCTCACAGCAAGGAATCAAAACATTGTCAAATGGTTTGACACTTACCTGGGTCCTCCAGTTTTCTGCAGTCATTGCATTATTCTGCATTAATGTTCCCTTACCTGGACTGAATTTTTGTTTCCTGGCACTATAGTTTCCCTTTAACGTGCAATAATTATGTTATTTAAATCAGGGCTTGACAAATCCCAGGTCGCCATGGCGACTAGAAATTTTGCCCTGGCGCCTGGGATTTGTCAGCCTTTTACCTAAAGTGGCCAGCTGGGCAAAGAATGGAACAGGCCGGCTCAGGGTTCGTAGAGGCGCACCACCCTGGGCTGCATGGAGGCGGCAGGCAAGATCTTCCTGCAGCTCCTGCTCCCTCGTGCTGTGTAATAATGCCGGGGACCGGATTATGGCATCATTCCGTCCCCAGCATCACTGCTTCCTCGCACACAGGAAGAGCAGCCCCACTAGACCCCAGGGAAAGTTCGCTCAGCTCTCCCAAAGGTAGGGAGGGTGGGTGGATTAGAATTAAAAATATACATTTGTAAGTGTTTGAGAAAGTGTGTGTCTGTTTATGTACCTGCCTCCCTCTGATCACATGATTGGTGTTTTTAGTCACCTTTTTTCCCACACCGTGCTGGTTTCACTGTGGCTTGTCCCACCTCCATAGTTGAGATCTTAATGATTTCAGCTAAGCCAATGCTTTCCCATAGTAAAGCATTGGGAGGATATTGCGCATGCTCTCCATGGGTAACATTCAGCGCCTCCATACTGAGCACGGATTAGTGCTTTTCTGCGTGACTGTCACTAGAGGTCGTAATAGACAGCAATGTAAACACTACATTAATCTGTAGTGGATCTGGTGACTAGTGTCCCTTAAAAAAAAACTGGCTCCTAGATTCCAAACTAATTTGTCAAACTGATTTCAAATAATTGAAATCCAAAACACAACAACACCTTATCTATTAGTTTGATACTCTGTTAACTCCAAAGTCTCCTCCAAGTGAAAGGTCACTTGACCACCTACGTCATGAGTGTGCTGGTCCTAGCTCTCAAAAAGTAAAGAGAACAAAAAAAATATAACGGTATGTGGTGAGTGTGTAAAAATTCCTCTTGGCCATATAAATTGTGGTACAGTGAAGGTGTAAAACAATTCCATCCATACAGGGATGAGATTGATATCTTATGTGGGAATATAAACTTTGGTGTTTTATAGATCTATCTGTAGAGGGGTTGGAATGAATGCTCCCAGAAACCAAAGTAGTTGGAAAAAAATTTTTTATTTTATATTTCATTAATATGGATTTATTTTTTTCAAAATTCTTTTCATAACTGCTTAAAATCCTACCTCTTCTTAGTTCTTACAATAGGAACCGAACTTTATTTGACCTGATCTGCCCATTTTCTACACTTCCATCCTTCAAAATGTAAATCACTAGTCCGTAAAAAGCTATTCAAGTCAAGATTTTACTGAAAAGTCATTCCTGCTATAATCTTTAATATTGAAATGTTTCTTCAGTGGTACAAATTTCAGAGAAGTGGCCGTTCCACTTTAAACTAAAATAATTGTAATTTTTTTTTATCAAGTTCACATCTATTTTTATTTTTTAATATAAATCAATGTTTTTAACTAATTTCCCTGTACTTTTTTTTCTTTCTAGAAAGCAACAAAGAAGACTGACAAGCCCAGAACAGAAGAGAAAGATAATTTGGATGTAACAGAGCTTAGCAATGAAGCATTAAAAAATGAACTTGTTAAATATGGAGTGGCACCTGGCCCAATTATAGGTATGATTAAAAATGCACACACTGTAAATCTGTTTGATTTATGTATGAAAAGGCAATATTTTGTACATGTGTATAAAACCTAAACTATTTTAAATTTTTCCACATCCATTAGGTTGTGAGGGGGGAGGGGAAGCAATTAAGGTATGGCTAAGGATTTAAAGTCCAATATTACAAGCTAGGCTAAAAATGTAACCACCAGTGCAATGGCTTGGAATTGGCTATGGATCAGCAATCCTAGCCTTCCTGTCTCCAAATGATATGCACAGCTTCCACCAGTTTCTAGGATGTTTTCCTATGAACTTCTCATTTGTTGTCTTTACTATTATGCTAGTGGCATTGGCCCAGTAAACCAGACAATATAAACTGGAAATAAATGTTGTTGTTGTGTTGTTTTTTGTTTTTGTTTTTTTATTAATACATGCCTGTACTAGCAGGGTTAATGTTTAGATGTTGATAGTGTCACAGCGACTTCCTGGTGGGCAGTAGTAGAGAAAACAGGAGGGGCAGGTCTGTAATATATACACGGATCAAACAAAACATTAAAACCACCAGCCTACTATCATGTAGGTCCCCTCTTGTTGTCAAAGCAGTCCAGATGCATCGAAACATAGACTTCAGAAGACCTCTGAAGTGGTATTTGGTATCAAGACATTAGCAACAAATTCTCAAATGGCGAGGTTGTGCTTTCATGGATCAGATTTGTTCTTAATGAACATCCAACAGCTACTCAATCAGATTGAGTTTTGGAGGCCAAGGCAACACCTTGAACTGTCATGTTTCGCAAACCATTCCTAAACATTTTTTGCAGGGTGCATTATCCTGTTGAAAGAGGCCATTGCCATGAAGGGGTGTACATGGTGTGCAATTGTAACCGCAGGTGGTTCCCTTATTTACCACTATAATGTCTTAAAGCATTAAACTTAGTAGAACTTAGTAGGGCTAACCATACAGATATCTATAGTTAGTAAGAGATCCTCTATTTAACATATATAAATAATTGAGAATACAATATAAAATAAGGATTGTCTTGGAAGCAATAGTTTTGTCTTTTAGATATTTATTATATAAAAATATAAATATAGACCTATAAAATCCATTATAGCAGAGTTTATAAGATGAAATTAAATGCTTGCAAATATCATTAATAGGTTAACATACCCTTCTGAACATGTCATCATGTCAGCCTCTCAGTCATTTTAAGATGGAGCAGCGCCTGTCTCCAAGTCTCTCCTCTGTTTGTTAACATTTAAAAGTACACCTATTTATACCGTATGTGTCGTCATTTTAGGGTCACCATAGTTCATATATGAAAAAGTAACTTGTCTACTTTAAATCAATTTAGGACCTCCCTTTAGATACAAGGCCATAACTAAAATCAAGTGCATACGTCATGGGAAACTCCCGGACCTGGGAAACTTCCACCAACTTGGGACAAGATGGCTTCCCAAAGTCTGAATAGCTTATCTGTTGTTTATACTAAGACGTAAGTGCACAGTCGTGGGAGATTCCCGGATTTGGGGAAGTTCCATTAACTTGGGGTTACCACAGTATATTGTGTACTGAAAGAGTCGTAGTATAGCCTTGAAGCTTCTTTATGCATTATTGTTATTGTGATTTGTCTGGGACAAAATGGCGCAAACATATTATGCACTGAGGTTATTGCTTAAAGAAACACCTATGAAAAACAATGTTCCATTTCTAACACCTTGTCAATTTGCAATATATCTTAAAGACAAAGTACACAGTTTAAGAAATACAACATTTCATTCTAAAATTTGTAATATTTGCCCATAACACAATAATCTCTAGGTGGTACGTCTTAAAGTAACCTCCACAAAAATGCTAGGACTCAAGGTTTCCCAGCAGAACATTTCCCAGAGCATAACACTGCTTCCACCGGTTCCCTTCTTCCCATAGTGCATCCTGCTGCTATATCTTGCCCAGGTAAAAGACACACATGCACCCGGGCATCCACCTGATCTTAAAGTAAATGTATCTCCTCAGACTATGTAACCTTCTTCCATTGCTCCATGTTCCAATTCTGACACTTGCGTCCCCATTAAAGGTGGTTTCGGCGGTGGACAGGGGTCATCATGGACACTGATCTATTTGTGGCTATGCAGTTAACCGCAATGCACTCTGTGTTCCGACACCTTTCTATAATGGGCAGCATTAAGTTTTTTAGTCATTTGAAACACGGTAGTTTTTCTACTTCACTCCCTACATGCCACTTTGGTAGGTACTAACTACTGTATACCAGGAACACTCCACAAGACTTGCAGTTTTAGAGATGCCCTTACACAGTCTAGCGATCACTATTTGGTCCTTGTCAAAGTCACTCAGATCTTCTCACTTTACTTTCTGTCTAATATATCCCACCCCTTAACTGTTGCTATTATAATGATATTTAGTTGATGTTATTCACTTAATCTGTCTGTGGTTTTAATGTGGTCTGATCAGTGTATATATTCTTTGTCCTGATGAATTTATATGGAAACCTGAAACATCGATGACTGAAGTTCTTATTTTTATAACCAATATCTAGAGTGCTAGCACATAGACATTCTGGTCGAAACGCATCAGCATTTGAACTTTAAGGCGGGATGCCAGCTGTGAGCTCTGTGGACATGCAGTGTTTATAACATACTGCTTGTGTAACTTTATTTTAGCATATTTAAAAAAAAACAAAAAAAAAAAACACAAACTGTTATTTTTCTTTGTGATACGTTAATGTATTTAACTTAATGGAACACTCCAGGCACCAATACAATTTTAATGCATTTGGATTTGGGCCTTATTATTATGCTGTAATTATTTGTTTATTGTATGCTCAAATCTTTATAGTTTTTGCACAGAATAAATAACTGGTTTGCAGAATACTATACCATAATACGGTCTCTTTAGCCACAGCTCTCATGCCAGAAAGACTCCCTTACCAAAGTTATGTACACATTCTCTGCTCCTACAGCAGTGGGGAGGGGGGGGGGGGGGGACGGAATCTGTGGCTAAATTCATGGCTACTGAGCCCACAGCACATCCAGGGTGCTCTACCGACACTGGGGGAGCACCACTGAACGCAACGATGCCCGTCGGAACCGGGTAGCCGGCACGCCGCGTGCGTCCTAATGGCGATGGAGCTGGGGGGAGGCGGCTGCTCTCCCCAGGGCCAGACCTAGCAATCGACGCTGATGGTCTCCTACCTCCCCTCCCACACGAACGCCACTGTATACCAAGCACAGCGGACGCGTGGCAGAGCCCGGACCACACATGATGGCAGAGGCCCCTATGCAGACGTTTCAAACTCCCAGCCAAACACGGGAGACCCTCCTCGAATACTAGGCTCCAGGCTGGAGGCAATCTTCCAAGCCTTCTGGGACAAGCTGCAGGCAAGTACCACCAACACCCACCCCACACGAGGTATGAAGCGAAGCCCACTGGGGATGGCGGGAAAATTACCCACAGGGAGGACACTCACCCAGGCAACACAATATGCCATCCGCCACACCTCCAAGCCGGGAACCCACCCCGCCGTATAAACCGCACAGGCGGAAGATTCCTCGCCGCAAGCGGCGCCAAGCACCCAGGAGACCCGGTCACACCACCTCTAGAAAGGACTCATTCATACGCCCTCAAGCCTGCAGTATCATCAGGTGGGCCCAAAACAAGGCCTGGGGCTGGACCGCGACCATACCAGGCCCCTGCCCAGACGACTGGCCAACGAGCCAGCGGCAGGACCCAGCGGAGCTGCACCTTTCTGTGCCCCAGCAGGACTCTCGCGCACCTCCAATATCTTTCCCTGCGCTGGGTATAGGCTAAAAGTGGACCCACACGGCAAGGCCCACAGAGGTACTCGCTTAAAGCCTCTACTACAATAGACGCTAGATATGCCAGATCACAGCCCTCTACACAGAGACTCATTGCCAATGCAGAATTGCAAATAAATGTACACTGTTTGACCACTCTTATCTAGCTAGCACTCTCACAATGCACCTTACATAATTGTATATTGCTGTACCGCACATAACACTCATGATATCACAGAGCCTGTCAGCTAACCACTTATAGAAGCTGGGCTCGGCGGCCTGGCACTCATGCATAACTCGCCTTCTTCACACTTGCAAATTCCAAGCATGCATCATACCTATGGCTTCACATAGAAACACATTTTCAACGGCAAAGACTACACTCTATGCTCCAGTTACTCTTTATTAATGAATCTCACAATTGCCGATATAACTAATCTACTCGCAACGAACTTAATCGTGCATATAGCCTGTCTTATAATTAAAAAACATGTGCAACTGTTTATCGCCATGACGTTGTATACATTACCTTGCCTGTGTCTGCTGTTGTGGCATCACAGGATTGTTTGTAATCTTTACTGCACCAAAAATAAAGAATTAAAAAAAAAAAAGCATTCTGAAAAATTATTTTATGCAAAAACTATAAAAAAAAAAAATTAAATTGAGCATGCAAAAAGTACAGCATATTAATTAGGCCAAACCTATCAAATACACTATTGGTGGCAGGAGTATTCCTTTAATAGTTTAATACACTTTCTTTACAAGAGCTATATGTTATGTGCTTAAACTCTCAGGCAATGAATGCTCTGAAAAGTTGTACAAAATTGGTATAGCTAGAGCAGAAAGCACTTTACATTGGCTACATAAAGGCAAACCAATGTAGGAACTCCGGTGCCTTGGGGAGATTAAGTGTGAAATTGTTGACAAACTCTGACACCTTCCTTACCAGACAATTGCTCATGGGGATCCTTGGCGTTGTAACTACTTTATCAGGCTTAGTAAATTGGTGCTCTGAGTGCCCTTTTAAAGTGAACCTGTCATTATCGGTTCACTTTAGAAGACAGACTTCGTATAGAAAATATAATTTATCTTGAAGATGTTGTACTCTTAATATACAGCCATCTCAGGAAAATGATGATTTGACTAGGGTTGAAATTGACAATTTAGGTCTATATCTCAATAATTTGTAAAATACAAGTACATTTTAGTGTTTTTTATATATATTTCTACTGTTTTTTTTCTTTTGTGTGTCTGTGCAGGAAGTACAAGGAAAGTTTATGAACAAAGGCTTCTTAAACTTAAAGAGCAAGCAAGTATTGCAGCCCCCTCACCTTTGGTAGCAGATTTGTCATCAGCAGGCGATAACAAGCAAAATGGAAACACTGATTCTGAGCATTACAGTGACAATGAAGAAGGTATGATGTTTTAAAAAAAATAAATAAAAATTACATATTTTTAAGGCAAATTCTGGTTATGGAAGTTTGGATATAAACTGTGGCTTTCCCAAAACAAGCTTGTCCCTTCTCCTGTCACCCAGGTGATGTGGAATTTCACTTCCTACTCATCTATTCAAATTTGAGTGGCGAGGAGGGTGGGGAGTAGCTAAGCCCAAACCTAGCACCCTTTTATTGGTGTCCTAATTTATTCAGATAATGGGGAAGGAATATTTTTTGTAAGTAGCACTGCAGAGTCAGAATTTACAGATTTTTCCAGAGCCAATGCTGATAACCGGTGCCAATATTTTGTACATTTAAAGTTTTGAAAAAGCAACACAACTTCTACACTAATCTTGTATTAAAGTTGAACTATGTGCACCAAAACCACTTAATCTAAATTAAATAATGGTACCAGGCGCATTCTTACCTCAAGGGGTTAAACCATTTTTGAATGCAAAGACTTCTGTTTAAGGTTTCAGAAAGTGGAAGGAAAGGGCAGATCGATCTGGTACTGAAACACGGACTTTGGGGTTAAACAGTTTGTGTTCACTCCTAAAGCGAAGTTAAGGGACATTCCAGGCACCCAGACCACTTCTGCCCATTGGAATGGTCTGGGTGCCAACTCGCACCACCCTTAACCCTGCAAGTGTAGTTATTACAGTTTTTATAAACTGCAATAATTACTTTGCAGGGTTAAGTCCTCCTCTGGTGGCTATCAGACAGCCGCTAGAGGAACTTTCATGTTCTTAGAACATGAAAAGTGTTATATACGACGCTGGAGGTCCTCACGCTATGCATGAGGACCTCCAGCATCGCTAAAAATGCTTTCCTAATGCGTGCGCATGGCCTACCTCACCGGCAAGGAGGGGGCGGGGGGAGGAGCATGGGCGGAGCCTGACCCAGCACGGAGGGATATCAGCGCTAGATTCAGGTAAGTCACTTAATGGGCTTTTAACCCCTTCAGCAACATGTGATAGGGGGTGGGAGAGAGAAGGGCACTGGAGAGTTCCTTCAGCACCAGGGACTCTTGGCACTACAGCTACTTAATTTAATGTCACTGGTGCGTGTAGTGGAAGACTTTTAAAATACTATTTTATTTTTTTTTAGCAAATAAGAAGCCATAAGTTCCCTCATCCAAACCATTCTTATTTTATCTCTTCTGCTTCCTCTTAACTGTAAATTGTTTATCTTCCCAAACCGTGCATTAAGGTTTGCATGTCATATGAAGTCTTGTAATAAACATTTTTTGTTTCAGAACCCAAGATAGACATGACCTTTGAAAAAAGAGAACCTTTGAGGAGCAAACAAAAAGCTCAGGTGACAGTTCGCAGTAGAAGAACAGAGATAACTGAGGTATGTGAGCAGCAATTTTTGTTCATTATATTTAGCATTAAAAGCTGTGACAAATTTAAAATGTAGACATAAATTAAATAAGTATTGATATGGCACCTGTAAAATAAACAAAGGTGGCAATGGTGACCATGTAACAAACATGATTTATCTTAAATTAACACTGTAGCATTAGGAATACAGATTTTTATTCCTAACGCTATTGTTTTCCTGTTCTTACTTGTATTCAGGCCACATCTCCCACTATGCTGCCTATGTCTCCACCTAACACAATGTCATTCCTCCTCCTGTGTGGTCCAATCCAGTGTTTCTCATAGTGGAGCATTGTGTACCTAATGTACATGTGCAGTGAGTGCCATTTGCGTTCAAACATCTGAGTTTTACTTGGTCAGTGCTGCAGAAGTTTTAGTGGCTATTATACTGACAGCTACTAGAGGTGGAGTTGACCGTGCAATATAAACATTGCATTTCCATAAAATATACTATGTTTACAGGGTTGAAAGGACAGGAACATTGCACCCAGGCCACTTTAATGAGATGAAGTGGTCTTGTGGAGTATAGTGTTCTTTTAAGACACATTTTCAATTTTGTTTTAAATTTAACACTTTTTTTTTCATTTACAATTTAAAGGGACACTATAGTCACCAGAACAACTACAGGTTATTGAATTTGTTCTGGTGAGTAGAATCATTACCTTCATGCTTTATGCTGTAAACACTGTCTTTTCAGAGAAAATGCAGTGTTTACATTACAGCCTAGGGATAACTTCACTGGCAATTTCTCAGATGGCTGTTAGAGATCTTTCCTGGGTCATGGCTGCCTAAAATGCATCCAAACATTCAGTGTCTCCTCCCTCTGCATGCAGACACTGAACTTTCCTCATAGAGATTCATTGATTCAATTCATCTCTATAAGGAGATGCTGATTGGCCAGGGCTGTGTTTGAATCATGCTGGCTCTGTCCCTGATCTGCCTCCTTGTCAATCTCAGCCAATCCTGTGGGGAAGCATTGTGTTCCTGACCCTATAGTAATCCTTTAACTTATGAATTATGTGTGTTTTATTGTCCTTGTAACCTTCTTAGTAGGAAAAAAAATAATTGCAATTTAACATGGTATATTGAAGAGTTGAGAACTGAGCATATATGTATACCTCTAGTTTATGTAAGTCAGTGTGAAGTTTTGTTTTCATTCTGAACATCACTTAAGTGAATGATGCCTTGTGGCATTTTTATACATGTTTGTTTATATTTAGCATACTCCACTTTTGCTTTTTACATATAGACAATTGAAGACACAGATGACATACCAGAGCTAAATGTCAAAAGAAGTAATAGGTCTCCCCCTGTGGAGTTTACCGCTGAAGTTGAAGAATTATTCACCAATGATCTTGTAAAGCAATTGCTTAATATCTCACTTTGAAGTTTTATTTGGTCATGCCTTAACATGGTCTTTGTAAGGGTAGTCTGCTTTTTATTCCACTTTTAAGTTTCTTTGGGGTTTTTTTGGTCTCACTTTATTTCAAAAGAAAATTGAACACTGTGTGTTTATTTTGGTGTTCTCAGACTTTCTGCTTTGCATGTGCAAGACCTGGCGTGGGTAACTGTTGTAGATGGGAAATTGCTTTCATAACGTATATTTAATACTTAATTAGAGCACTTCTGAAGATGTGGTTAATGAACCTGCGTGGACACCTGGACCTTTGAAAAGTGGACGTGTTCAAGCTGTTTCTAAAGAAATAACAAGAGTGTCACGAAGAACACCAAGGAAAAGGGTAATGGCACAATTATTATTTTTCATCACTCATTTTATGAATGGGGCACATTTTTCTTGTTGGGTCCTGGTTTTTCTCTTACTTTTATTTTTTTACCTAATAGGATGTAACTGCAGATTCATTGCCGTTTGATGCAGATATCACAGAGACTACTTCAAAAACTGAAACTATTACGACTGCAAGCAACCAAATTCCAGTAAATACTTCTAACATTTTTTCCTATTTGCTTAAGTTAAATGAAGCCACATAACACTGTTCTTTTATTTTTATTTTATATATTTTTTATATCTTTAATGACCAATTACTTTTATATTGTCATGCATCAGGAAAAACACTTTTTAGAGGCAGAGCCCCACAGGAGAAGTTATTTGAGCGTTGGTGTTCCACTAAACTGTCACTTTTGTAATAAACTAAATGGTATGGGATGTCTGGAATGGTGAGGGCTACTCAAATGCAAGTTAGAGCCTTGCATTGGACAACTGTCTTGAATTGAATGGATGGTACTCCAAACATTCATTTTGGCAACACTTTTGGGTGCAGTTCTTTTGTTTTAGATCAAAGCATTTGAATGTCCTTTCTCTGTACTGGGGATAGTCAAATTATCTGTTCTGCCAATTAGAGACTATTTTTGAAACAGTGTTCAAATAATTTTTAGTGGCAGTATGTGCATAACTCTACATATCTTAAACAGTGCATACATGTTAACTTCTACACACCTTCTATAATTTAGCAAAACACAAAAAAATAAAACTAGTGATTAACCAAAAATAATATAAGCTAATACCAATAATACTATAAGACATTATTTGTGGGGGAAATATTGTGAGGTGGCTATGGGTTTCACTTATTTACTTAGTGTTGAATTATTGTATTTGAATAGCTATGAATGTATAAGACTTTACATATTTCTCCATGCACTGTTGCTTCTTTGGGCCTCTGCTTTCCAGTTAAGGCTCACAAATTACACTGTGCACTATTATTTTCTTTGACACTGCAGCATGTAATATACCGTATATACTCGAGTATAAGCAGAGTTTTTCAGCACATTTTTTGTGCTGAAAAACCCCAACTCAGCTTATACTCGAGTCAATAGTCTGTATTATGGCAATTTACATTGCCATAATACAGACTGGGGGCTGTAGAGATGTTACTTACCTCTCCTGCAGCTCCTGTCAGCTCTCTCCTCCTCCGCGCCGTACGTTCAGCACCTCGGTCAGCTCCCAGTGTAAATCTCGCGAGAGCCGCGGCTCTCGCGAGACTTACAGTGTGAGCTGACAGAGGGAGCTGACCGGACGGCGCGGAGGAGGAGAGAGCTGACAGGAGCTGCAGGAGAGGTAAGTAACATCTCTGCAGCCCCCACAGCCCCCCCACTGAACTACCAACCCCACTGGACCACCAGGGAAGGAGCCCCCCTCCCTGGCCAGCTAGCAAGCAGGGAGGGGGGATGAAACAAAAATAAATTAATAATAAAATAATAATAATTAAAAAAAAAAATAACATTACAAATAATAAATAATAATAAAAAAATATGAAAATAATTAAAAAAAAATAATAAGTAAATAAAAAAAAATATTAAAATAATGTAAAAAAAATAATAAAATTGCCCACCCCCCCCCAAGGCTCTCCAACACACACATACACACACACACTGCACTCATACACACTGCACTCATACACACTGCACTCATACACACTGCACTCATACACACTGCACTCATACACACTGCACTCATACACACTGCACTCATACACACTGCACTCATACACACTGCACTCATACACACTGCACTCATACACACTGCACTCATACACACTGCACTCATACACACTGCACTCATACACGCACGCACACACTGCACTCATACACGCACGCACACACTGCACTCATACACGCACGCACACACTGCACTCATACACGCACGCACACACTGCACTCATACACGCACGCACACACTGCACTCATACACGCACGCACACACTGCACTCATACACGCACACACTGCACTCATACACGCACACACTGCACTCATACACGCACACACTGCACTCATACACGCACACACTGCACTCATACACGCACACACTGCACTCATACACGCACACACTGCACTCATACACGCACACACTGCACTCATACACGCACACACTGCACTCATACACGCACACACTGCACTCATACACGCACACACTGCACTCATACACGCACACACTGCACTCATACACGCACACACTGCACTCATACACGCACACACTGCACTCATACACGCACACACTGCACTCATACACGCACACACTGCACTCATACACGCACACACTGCACTCATACACGCACACACTGCACTCATACACGCACACACTGCACTCATACACGCACACACTGCACTCATACACGCACACACTGCACTCATACACGCACACACTGCACTCATACACGCACACACTGCACTCATACACGCACACACTGCACTCATACACGCACACACTGCACTCATACACGCACACACTGCACTCATACACGCACACACTGCACTCATACACGCACACACTGCACTCATACACGCACACACTGCACTCATACACGCACACACACACACACTGCACTCATACACGCACGCACACACACACACACTGCACTCATACACGCACACACACACACACACACTGCACTCATACACACACACACACACACACACACTGCACTCATACACACACACACACACACACACACTGCACTCATACACACACACACACACTGCACTCATACACACACACACACACACACTGCACTCATACACACACACACACACACACTGCACTCATACACACACACACACACACACTGCACTCATACACACACACACACACACACTGCACTCATACACACACACACACACACTGCACTCATACACACACACTGTAAATAAATATTCAATTAATATAATTTTTTTAGGATCTAATTTTATTTAGAAATTTACCAGTAGCTGCTGCATTTCCCACCCTAGTCTTATACTCGAGTCAATAAGTTTTCCCAGTTTTTTGGGGTAAAATTAGGGGCCTCGGCTTATATTCGGGTCGGCTTATACTCGAGTATATACGGTAAGTATTTATTTACACAGTAAACCAAGATCATGTTTTTTTAGTCATTGGTTTGAAGTATACCTATCATAGTACACACACTTTATTTAAATTGAGAGGTTGATCTATCCATTGTGCTAGCAGACTTGTTGGCAAATGTATAGATTTTCTTAAGGCCATATGAAGATTGACTGGGAGAAAGGAGAGGAACGTTCCAGGGCTCTCCATTATAGAAGCTACAGCACAAGCCCTGTAGTTTGTGTGCTGATTTCTCAAGCACATACAGATGTCAGTCCATTCTGACATTAATGCTCTGGTAATAAAACAAACCTTTTTTTATTTGAATAATTGGTATATAACTTAAAAGGACCTTGTAGGCACTATAACCACTGAATCTTATTGAATTGGTTGTGGTGCCAGTCTCCTGGTACTGTCACTGCTTTTAGTGTTAAACCATTTTTGAGCAGATTTGCACTGACTTATTGTCCCATAGCTCGGCAACCCACTGGTGGTGTGTTAAAGGAAGAGACTGCTGAAAGTGGTCATCTACCAATCACAGTTGAGCAGCACATGGGAGATGAGCTGCTGGAAACTGGTGTAGCATTTAAAAATGGTTTAACATTTGGAAGATCCACTTCAGCACTTAATTGAGATGAAGCAGTTACAGAGCCTACAATGTCCCTTTAAGAAGTTGCAAATTAAAGTGAATTATCATGATGTGTACTTTGTAAGATCAACCATAATTTAGTAAAGGGTGGCTGGTAGCACACGAGACTTGACTTTATAAAGTAGAATTAATGGGACAACCCCTTTTTGAAATGTATAAAAAAATAATTGTGTGGGGAACTATGTGAAACTAGTTCGTGTAAACTGCTAATTTGATGCTCTGAAAGCATTTTTGTTAACACTTTAAGATTTAACCACTTTTCCCTTTCTTATTTAAATAGGCTTATACAGCATATGAGCATTTTGAATCACGACAGGTTCATAATCAGGTTCCTGAAACTTTCAAGCATAAAGAGACATTGCTTTCAGTCAGCGAATACTCAGACTTGTCAAGAAGGACCCCAAAGAAACAGCTGATGAGTGAAAAAGTAAATACATTGAAATTGTGCTTTCTCTACCTCCCGGTACACCATAGGAACCTTTATTTTGTTAGTCTATAACAGTTCCAGGCTAATGGAATTTTCGGTGCTATTGGAACATCTTAAATTACATTTTAATCCCTATGTAATCTCCATAAGTGCAGAAATGGTTGCACATAGTATTGTCTCTTGGTGAAAATGGCACACTAAAGTAGACATCCAGGTTTATAATTATTTAATATTCTGGTAGCTTCTATTGTGTGGTTGACTAAGTGTTCATGTTTTGCTATACTTATTGCAGTGCATGAAATTGTTACAGCAAACCGAAGCAGGTACTCCTCCTAAACGGGTGATTGATGTTGATATAATTGGTTATTCAAACTCCAGTGATCTTCTGAACACAGCCTTGATAGAGGTGATGGCTTAAAATCCTTTCATCCTCTGTGTTTTATATTTTAAATGAAAATTTCTTTGTGGCTTCTAAGACAAATAACCAAAAAGATTTTGTTCATGTTGAAGGAAACCAAAGACAACACTGAAGACTCTGTGGAGATGTCTAAAAAGTCAAGGCAATTGAAAATAACAAAGTTTGTTACTCCCATTAAAAAACAGGGAAGATATCTTCTATAGCACACTTGGTGATAATGTCTTTAATTTCAAACTCACTGGGCTTGGTGGTCTCTCTCCTTTTGTTGTTGTAAGTGTTTTTCTGTTTTTAAGTTGTATCTTTTTTTTTTTCTCTTGTGTGTAGGTTGTAGAAAAAACATTTGAAGAGAAAATAACCGAAAAGGATATCCTTAAGGAAATGTTCCCACATGAAGTTTTAACTCCAACAGGAATCAGGTATTTTCTTAACATTGTACTCTATCTGTTGACTTTAGCTTTTTATTTAACTTGGTAACATATGTCATTGAACAAATCTTTACCAGAGTTCTAGGATTTTACTACCATATAAAAAGTAATGTTGTGTAGCACTATTGCAATATTTTGAATTAAGTTAGTCCCACAGCTATAGGGGACAATAATGCATGATACATGTGCAAATAGTATGCTGGTATTCTGCAAAGCCCACCAGTTGTTTTGTACCTTAGACTTACAACTTAAGTCATAATGCAATGTTCAAGTTCGCTGAAAGCTTCAGTCTAGGGTCAATTCATAATTTTGAGTCTTAAAGGAACACTATAGTCACCTAAATTACTTTAGCTTAATAAAGCAGTTTTAGTGTATAGATCATTCCCCTGCAATTTCACTGCTCAATTCACTGTCATTTAGGAGTTAAATCACTTTATTTCTGTTTATGCAGCCCTAGCCACACCTCCCCTGGCTATGATTGACAGAGCCTGCATGAAAAAAAAACTGGTTTCACTTTCAAACAGATTTCATTTACCTTAAAGGGAAACTCCAGTGCCAGAAAAACGATCCGTTTTTCTGGCACTGGAGGGTCCCTCTCCCTCCCACCCACCAATCCCCGGTTACTGAAGGGGTGAAAACCCCTTCAGTGACTTACCTGGGACAGCGGCGATGTCCCTCGCCGCTGTCTCCGCCTCCGCGATGCTCCTCCTAGTGTTTACGTCGGCCGGTGGGCGAGACTAATCTCGCTCACCGGCCGAGGAGACCTAATGCGCATGCGCGGAAATTCCGCGCATGCGCATTACGTCTCCCCATAGGAAAGCATTGAAAAATCATTTCAATGCTTTCCTATGGGGTTTTGAGCGACGCTGGAGGTCCTCACACAGCGTGAGGACGTCCAGCGACGCTCTAGCACAGAAACCTGTGCTAGAACCCAGGAAGTGACCTCTAGTGGCTGTCTAATAGACAGCCACTAGAGGTGGAGTTAACCCTGCAATGTAAATATTGCAGTTTATGAAAAACTGCAATAATTACACTTGCAGGGTTAAGGGTAGTGGGAGTTGGCACCCAGACCACTCCAATGAGCAGAAGTGGTCTGGGTGCCTGGAGTGTCCCTTTAAATAATTGTATCTCAATCTCTAAATTGAACTTTAATCACATACAGGAGGCTCTTGCAGGGTCTAGCAAGCTATTAACATAGCAGGGGATAAGAAAATCTTAATTAAACAGAACTTGCAATAAAAGCCTAAATAGGGCTCTCTTTACAGGAAGTGTTTATGGAAGGCTGTGCAAGTCACATGCAGGGAGGTGTGACTAGGGTTCATAAACAAAGGGATTTAACTCCTAAATGGCAGAGGATTGAACAGTGAGGCTGCAGGGGCATGTTCTATACACCAAAACTGCTTCATTAAGCTAAAGTTGTTCAGGTGACTATAGTGTCCCTTTAATCCTAAATCTATGCAAATAAAGTGTGTGCACAGAACATACTGGGTTTGAAACTTTTAATTTTTGAGAAATGAACAGATGTAATATAAGCATAGCGAATAATAAAAATGAACAGGAGACTCCAGACACTATAGAACAACTTAATTGAGTGTTTACAGTGCCTAAAGTAGACCAATTTAAGTACTCCAGATTTTGTGGACTAAATCTCCTAAATTTGTGTTGACTGCATTGTGGCTGTAAAATTATTATAGGAGATCTAGTCCACGTGTGGAATGCTGAAGATTGCCTGTCCCATTGTCATGCATAATACAAATGTCTCTATGTAAAGACACATTTAAAATATACTCCCCAGGCCTATTGCAAGGACCCTGTCCCTGCAGTTAATTGTTTGGCATATCTGTCAAACGGATTTTTAAAGCAAAGCTGATAGCTTAGCCCCTAAGCCCTGTTGGGAAAAGAGCTGGTAATGACACTGCACGTCTTGTGTACCAGCTCATATTAATGTGTTAGTATGATAGACTGGCTAGGAAAGGACTTGCATGCAAAACTTCCCTGGAGTAGGCTCTTGCAAGTCCAAAGCCTGCCCCTTACTTATGCTTCAACCATTCAGTGGCACGAGGGCAAGCGAGTGCATGCAAGTCCTTTTACAACCGCATTCTTTTTGTGTTAAGCTGGGGGGGTGAAATTTCTTGCTCTTTTTTTAAGTCTTTAAAGCAGCTCCTTAAAGTTCTGTTCTGCCCATTAGACAAATAGACTCTATTACTAAAATATATATTTGGAGCTAGTTTTAATTCTGTTTTAGTATCTAAATGCATGCATTTCTTAAGTCTTGTTAAATGCAGAACTCTAACGCATCTATATGTTTTGTTACAGTGCCAGTTGTAGGAGACCAATTAGAGGAGCTGCTGGCCGACCTTTAAGTCTAAAAGATTATAAAATTGACGAAAGTTATACAAAATATGTTTCGTCTAAGTACACACCAGTTTTGGAAGTGAAGACTCCATCTGTGAATGTGAAGAGCAGAAGAAGCATACCTATGTGGATAAAGATTTTGCTGTTTGTTATTGTGGCTGTGTTTTCATTTGTTGTTTATCAAGCAATGGAAACAAATGAAGGGAATCCCTTTTCCAATATTCTAAAAAAACAGCTTGAATCAAGTAAAACTGAGAACTGACTTGGTGCATTAACAGTTGAATATTTTTAGAAAGTCTAGAATTACAAAAAAAAAACTGCCATTTGTCTCAAAGTTTAGAAATTATGTGACCGCACTTCATAAAATCGTCTGTATATGAATAAAGATGGTACATATGGACATCTGAAATTCATTTTTGACTTTGAACAGCTAGAAGAGGACTGTGCCATAATACATTATTTTTATTAGATAATTCTGGAACATTTTGTAGCTTTTGTTGTATTTCTATCATGGATCCTTCAGTTAATTATGAAGACCTTCTTTTTCAAAAAAATATGAAAAGAACTGTAACTCAATGTGAAGCCTTTGTTTCCTTAATGTTTTTAAAGTAAGAATTTCACTCATGCTATTTTGACATTCGTGTTGGAGGGGTGGGCATTGGGTTAGTATAAGACTGGTAAATGGGGCATATTTTGAAATAGCTGTGCAGCATAGATTGACATATTAATGCTTTTTAAAAAAATCTACAATATCTTTAGAAGATGGTAACTTTTTAGTACATTATGTAATGTATTTATCTGTCGCAGATTCCTGCAACAATGCTTTTACTGTGTGTCATTTGGACTTCACTGATTTCTAAAAGGCAGTGTTTCTGCTTTTGTATCATGTAGCACAGGCCCAAATCTTGAGCTTTGAAACCTTTTTGTTCCATTCAAACTACTGTGTGAAAATAAAAAATGCAAATGTATTCCCAAATTGGACATTATCAGATCTGAAAAATTCAGAATAATGAAAATTAGCACTATTTTTTTGTTTTTTCCAGTACTGAAGATTAGTGATTAATACTTTTTTTGGTGTGCAACGCAGTTTTGTATTGTGTTGCAGGAATCTAACTTTCAAGCTGAGTTTCAATGTCTTTATTTTAAAGATGTGGGTTTATTTCTCTACTTTGGAGTGGTAAATCATTTTAGATAGCAACTGAATGTCTCTTCATGTGATAGTCTTTCCAAGAGAAAATGATGCATAAACTGCATTATAAATTGATTTCAGAAACTCTGGCTTTTGTATTTAAAAAGAAAATCCTCTGCTTTTGAGGGATTACCATTACACCTTGTAGGATAAGAAATGTGAAGGACAGTCACCTCATATCTATGTATAATACTTTAAAAAAATTTTTTGTTTAGTTTCTTTTTATGAAGTTAAAAAAAAAAAACCAAAAAAAATGTCCTATCTTTAGTAAATGACTGTATCCCTTAACCATATACATAAACCTTTGGTCAAACAATGTTTGAAAACGGGCAGTGCCTGGTGCTTTTGAGGAGTGAGTGAAGCAGGTAAGACCACAGAGACAGTTTTCAAGCACCCTGTGACCCAATCTGTATATTATATAATATATAATATACTATATATATATATATATATATATATATATATATATATTTATTAATATAGAGAGAGAGATATATTTCTCAAGGATCCTGCCATACTAAAGGGTAGGGAAGAGTTTTTTGGTGTTTTTTTTTTTTTCTGAGCAGGGATATTGAGTTTCCCTGCGCTTTTGCCCATTTTCATATTCTATTTTTGGTATTCACCTGAGTTTATCGTTGTGGCAATAATAGCGATACAATTGTGGACAATTAGGGTATTACGGATACCAATTAATTAAAATGCTGTATGTACAGTTCCAATGCTTCCCCCACTACCTAGACACATCAGTTGTCCAGGTTTTCTCAGTATCCCCCATAGATTTAGAACTAGAATATGTGTAAATCATGAATCTTGCTTATAGTGATTTAAGGCCTGGACTTGGAGCTAATAATTTACAGCACAATGTTTAGTAACCACATATTACCCAGTAGTAGCAATAAGAAAAGACCAGCTAATCTGTCCATTCTAAATCTCTGCTAAGATTGCAGAATCTTGAGTATAAAGAGTGTAACCCAGGCTCCTATATTCTGTAAACATTTTAATTATCATGGTTTGTAAGTACTAAGACTGGAAAGGCTCAAGGAAATTTTGGAGGCAGTGTTGTGGCATGGTTCAAATGTAGTTTTAAAACTATTTTCACTGTTAAATGTGAAAGGGGTTAATCTTTTTCGTTTTGCCCCTGTAGTTTCTACCTGTACTAGATTACAATGGTTCTTTTCAAACTTTTTTTTTTTTATTATTGAACGGTATTTTAAACATTTCATATTAATTTGGTATATAAAGAAATCAACATTTAACAATAGAAACTAGTAGAAATAAGAATGGAGGGTGAAATAGAAAAAATGGAGGGGACTGTTACTATCCAAATGTACAATAATAAGTGTATTTGTTCCTGTCAAAATATAATACAGAGAGTAATATAACCAATTGTATATCCATATGTAACAGGGCGTGTGGAATTGTCTATAGGATAAACGTTTTACTTGTATAACTTCCAGCCATCCCAATGAAACTGCAAAGTCACTTTTTGAGGTGAGGGTTGCTGCAACACCAGTTCATACCTTTTTTATCAAGCACTAAAATCAGTGCTTCCTTAATTGATGGTAAAGTAGTAGACTTCCAATAACAAGATATGATCGACGTGGCCTACCATGATTCCATCTAATTTACTTGACTTTTTAGAATAAATCCACCTCTAGAAAGAATGTTATAATTGGCAGATCTGTCTTTTTAATCAGTGGATGTATTCACTGCCAGAATGGGTGCAATTTTTTACACTGACACCATTTATGTGAGGGTACCAAGGCCTCCACAACCCCCTCCAACATATATCTTAATATTTTGTGTTCATTTTATGAAGACTTGAAGGGGCCAGGTGCCACTGGTATATACATTTTGTAGTGATTCTCCATATGGTTAGAACACTGGATCCCTTTGAGAGATAAGATAGATTGCAGTGGTTCTAATATCATTTTGGCATGTTTGCACAAATCCTGCCACCAGAGCTAAACCTATTGTAGAGGCACTGTGCTGTATGGAAAAGCCAGTCACAACTTTAATATGCTTTTACCACAGCCATAAGTTTTGTTTTAAGAAGAAGAAAAAAAAAAAAAAACAACACACTTGAAATTTAATGTCCTATTGTTTAGCTAACAAAGATGTGCAAACAGTGGGCTGTAAAAAAAAAAAATAATACTCTTTGAACTCTTTGCAAGGCTGGTGCACTGGGAAGTGCCTGCCTCTTAAGTTTAGCTACAGTGAGCTAATGATAGCTCTATTGGATTTTGTAAAATGAAAGACAGTCCACACACAAAGCACTTAAGCAATTTTTTTCAAAGTAACACTATTGTGTTAGGAATACAGCTTTGTATTCCCAACACTATAGGGTATCCCTCCCCCTGGGTAAATCAGCAGGAAGTGCCTCTAGAGGCTGTCTAACCATGAAATGTTTACATTAACAGGTTAAAATAGACCCTTTAGGCACTATAACAACTCCATCTAAATGCAGTTGTCACAGCTGCGACCGGGCCAGCCACTCCGAGGGACCCTGCGATCAGGTGCCCACCATAATTTGCGGCCCTGGCCGACACAGCAAACCACCTGGGCCCCATGTTAAGGTGCCCATCGGGTGGCCCATGCAGTCAGGGCCACCCAATGGTTACAGATTTAACAGCGCGATCGGGCCCCCTGTGATGAGATCATCACACGCAAGGAGGAAGTGACTGCCTGTCACTCCTTCCAGCTATCACTGAGAGCCCGTGCGGGAGGAAGGACAGGAAGTCAGAGTGGGAACTCACTCCCATCAACCCGAACCACCACTGGGCCCCAGGAAAAGTCACTCAGTCATTCTCCTGCACTTAAAAGGTAGGAAACAGGAGGGTGACTTAAATGTGTGTTTGTGTGTTTGTGTCTTGTATGTATGTGTCTGTCGGGGGGGGGCATGGGTTTTGTGTACGCCACTGGCAGTTGTTATTGTACCAGGAGGCCTCTGGGCGTACTCTTACCTTCAGAGGTCAAACCTCAAACAGTTTAACCCCAACGTTGCCTCCAGTGTGGATCTTAACTCTGTTTCAGAAAGTGTGGAGTGCAGTGTTTGGCTAAAACTAAATTGAAATTTGCTGCCTGTCTTTTGACTAGAAAGCTGTTTTAATCAACTGAATTGCCTAAATCTCCAGTAGTTGACACTTCTAAAATCTAATAGGTTTAGTTAAAACCTCTATCTGCCTTCTTTGCACCTTCCCTACACCTTCTGTGGCTCTTTGTCCCCCTCCCAGACCCTATATGTGTTTGTCTCTCTTTCTCTCTCCATAGCCCCATTTGTGGGTCTCTTCTCTCCCCCCTCTATCCTGACACCCTTTTTGTTCTTAGCCTTAGCTAGTATTATTTTCCCTACAGGTCACTTCAGATACTGTTCTTCTTAACCAATCAGCTACTACTAGTAGCATTACTTTATTGGGCCCAGTAATTTTGACCCTGAGTGTACTTGGGTATATAATTACCTGTGGGCTAATATTATTGCTAAAATGCAAGATCAGAATGAGAGACCTGCAGGGTCTGTGTGTCCCACACCAGGGGTTTCCCCCTCAGGCAGGGAATGTAAGGATGACGCCAGCCTCATGGCATCGGAGGAATTTCAATCTCTCCTCGATTCTACCATGGCGCAATCCATCAACAAGGCGTTGGCCTCCGCGATGGGGGTCATGTCATCCTCTATCACACAATCTATAACCAGAGCGCTGATGCAGTCTCAGAGTAGTGGCCCTCAGAGTACACAAAACCCGGGAACCACTAATGTGGTACAGCCGGGACGCAAAGCTTTGGCAAAAAGCGAACATATTGCCTCCCCTCCAGAACTGCAGGTTCAGCCTGCACTGACTGACACACCTCAGGCTGTCAAGGATGGCGCGATACCACCGCACAATAGAGCCCCTGGCCGGGCAAAATCGGACAGATCCTGGCACGTGCCCAGGAGGATTCGGACTGGAGTTTGGAGGAGGAGTATGATGATTTATATATGGATCATTATGGTGCGGAATATTCCGATTTTGGGTCTGAGGTGAAAGCAAACACTGCGACCCAGAAGGTTACGGCTCAGGGCGCTGAGCCTGCCAAATCGGGCGAGGGTGACTATTTGCGGGACCCTCTGGGTAACCCGTTGTTTGACCCAGATAACCTCAGAGGAATGGGAGCTGCCTGCGCACATCGCGAGATACCTCGCGCTAAGAGTAAGGAAACCTTTATCTAAGGAAGGACGTAACAAACTACGGGCGGAATGCCCACGGCCCATCCTTCCAGACTCAGTGGGAAAAAACCCTGACCTGGATCCCCAATTGGTCCAATTTTTGAATAAATCTGGTTGGAAACCGAGGAAAGGCTTAGACTTTTCTCTTCGGAACTGCCAGGACAAGTTCCTGGACACTCTGGGGCCCATCTCTAAGCTATATGAGTTAGTGGAATCTGACCAATCGGGGGAGAGTGACTTCGATTTCGAAGTAGCGAAAGGCTGGTTGCAGAGGTTAGTCTGCATGGTGGGTAACGCCAATACAGCAATGGCAACCGAACGCCGCAAGGCGATTCTACTGAAAATGGAGCCCAAACTGGTCAGTATGGTGACCAATGAGCCGGGGCCAGCCGCTAAAGGCTTACTTTTTGGTGAATCCTTCATTAAGGATCTTGGGCTGTACGTAAAAACATTTACAGCAATTGACAAAGCTCAGACTTCTCTTAAGAGAGTATTTGCACCTCGGGTTTTTGGAGGGGCCGGTAGGGGTAGGAGCCGTCTATCCGGCCGTGGATTTCGAGGCTCATTTAGAGCCGGCAGAAGCTCCTTTAATACCCAGAGACCGGTACCAGAGCGAACCTAAACCCCGTTCTTCCCATCTCGTGGACACCCCTGGAACTCCCGCGGACGTCTGTCTCAGGCAGACGACCTTATGGTGAGTACCGAGTATCTCCATTTTTCCCATATAAAAGTGGGGGGCAGATTGGCACTGTTTCACCATGCTTGGAAAATTCTAACCTCAGATGTTTGGGTATTAAATACAATACAGGGGTACCTATTGGAGCTAGTCTCTCACCCTACGCAGGTGCAGTTCCCTCGAGAACTAAACATGGCCAACGACCACAACACGATGATCTCGGCAGATTGCAGATTTGGCGTCAAAACACGCTCTTCAACAAATCCCACGGGACACAGAAGGGTTCGTGAGCAACCTGTTTCTGGTCCCTAAGAAAGGGGGCGGGGTACGCCCAGTAATCAATCTCCGACCCCTAAATGCATTTGTCCAATATCACCATTTCAAAATGGAGGGTGTTCATTGCCTTCGGGACATCCTACTACCATCAGATTGGATGGTCAAAATAGATTTACGGGATGCTTATCTGACAATCCCTGTCGCGGAAGCGCACCAAAACCTACTACAGTTTCAGTGGCAAGGAACGAAGTGGAGGTTTGTATGTCTACCATTTGGCCTGTCCTCTGCTCCATGGTGCTTCACAAAGGTACTGAAGCCGGTGATTGCCTTCCTGCGCACACGAGGGGTCAGATTAATAATTTACCTAGACGATATCATTCTCCTGTCTCAATCTCAATCCCAATTACGTGTTCACTTGTCTTGGACAACCCACCTTCTCCAGAACTTAGTATTCTTGGTGAATTGGGAGAAATCAGTTCTTCAACCCTCCAAATACATGGAATTTCTGGGATTGCAAGTCTACCCAAAGACAAAATGATTTAGATCAAGAAAGAGATCAGACGACTTATGAATCGTACGACCATTTCCCTCAGACAACTTGCGAGGATCATAGGGCTATTGGCATCGTCCATACAAGCAATCTTCCCGGGCCCATTACATTATCGCGCCCTACAAAGGCTCAAAGCCTCATATCTGCGCTCCGGACACTCGTACGAAGCCTGTGTTACACTGGACGAAGATTCCAGAGAGGAGTTGATGTGGTGGCTAGCCCAGATGGAGGCGTGGAACGGACGGGCAATATTTGGGTCTATACCAGATCTGGTCATAGAATCAGACGCCAGCTTACACGGCTGGGGCGCACATTGTGGATCAGTTTCCACCGGTGGCAGATGGTCCAACGAAGAAACGTTGCTACACATCAACTGCCTAGAACTGTTAGCGGCATCTTTTGCCATTCGCAGCATCACCGTCTCGGCGGTGCATTATATCAACCACCTAGGAGGAACGAAATCGAAAGTCCTGGCATTGATGGCTCGAGATTTTTGGCATTATTGTCTGAAACACAGCATTTCGGTAATAGCGGAATATATCCCAGGACGAGACAATGCACTGGCGGATTGGAATTCTCGATATCTTCGAGACGCAGGGGATTGGCATCTCCACCCTATGATCTTCCAACGTCTCTCTCGACTTTGGGGGCCTTTCAACATAGATCTCTTCGCGTCTCGACTGAACACCCAACTCCCTCGGTTCTTCAGTTGGAGATCGGACCCAGATGCTCTGGCGACAGATGCATTCTTACAAGACTGGACCAAGGGCAAGAATTACGCTTTCCCACCTTTCAACCTAAACTCTCGGACCCTTGCATGCCTTCGATATTCCGAAATTATTAGAAATGTCGATAGATTTCCCACGGCTATTGCCGGACATACCTTACTTCCTGACCAATCCAGAGGGAATGAGTCACGAGTTCATCGACCAGGGTCTACTTCATCTGATGGCATGGCTCCTTTCAGGAGATCATGGAATCGCGAGGATGTTTCGCAGACGACACTCAGTCTCTTGGCAGAGTCTTGGGCACCAGGTACCAGACGTTCCTACGGGTCGGCTTGGAGGAAGTGGATTGATTGGTGCGTGGGACAATCAGTGGATCCCATATCAGCTCCTGTGAAAACAATCTTGCAATTCCTGACTCTACTCTTTGAAGAAGTAAAAGCCTTTCGGACTATAAATCTGTACAGATCAGCTATATCGGCAAGACATATGGAATTGGATGGTACTCCAATAGGTAAACATGCCCTCATCTGTCGTTTGCTCAAAGGCATCCGGTTTGCTCGACCCCCTCAGGCTCGGTATTCTTCCTTCTGGGATGTTAATGTGATTTTTCGTTTTCTTGAGTCTTGGCCTGTCAGGATCGGGACAGGGATCCAACACGCAGCGTACAAACAGTAGCCAGATACGTATACCGGACTAACGTAAGTAGTACTGTAGAGAATGGTCAAAGACAAGCCGAGGTCGAGGGTAACAGAAGACAGGTGAGCGAGAGACAAGCCGAATCAAGGGTACAGAGGTAAGCAGAGTAGAATAAACAAGCCGGGTCAAAACCAAAAGGAATAAGCAGAACACAAGCACTGAGTGACTAGAACAAGCTAGAACCACGACAGGGCAATGAGCTAAAGAAAGAAGCTCCGTTAAATACCCTGTTCAGGAAAGTAACCACGCCTCCGAGGCGTCCTGATTGGTCCTGCAGCAATTGACTGACAGGTCGTTCCGGGTAGTGTCCTGCGGTCGACTTCCGGTCGTGATGCTGTAAAAGGCAGACACTCCCTCGCGGCCGGCTTAACATGACCGGATAGACCGCGAGGAAGGGAGCCATCAGACCGTCTGGATGGCGGAACGGCAATGTCTCTACCTCTTTCGGAGGTAGAGACCACAGGTACCCTGACAGTACCCCCCCTCTCAGATACGCCCACCGGGCGGAAGACACCAGGGCGAGAAGGGAAGCGAGAGTGAAACGCCCTGCGGAGACGGGGAGCATGCACCTCCTCCTGAGGTACCCAACTTCTCTCCTCAGGACCATAACCTTTCCAATCGACCAGATATTGCAATTTCCCCCGGGAGATTCGAGAATCAACGATGGAATTGACCTCATACTCCTCCTGACCCTCCACCTGAACCGAGCAAGGAGGGGCGATCGTGGAGGAGAACCTGTTACATATCAGAGGTTTTAGCAAAGAAACATGAAATGAATTAGGGATGCGTAAGGCATTAGGCAACGCTAAACGATACGCAACTGGGTTAATTTGAGACAGAACCCTGTAAGGTCCAATATATCGAGGAGCAAACTTCATGGACGGCACTTTTAACCGAATGTTTCTAGTACTTAATCATACTCTATCGCCTGGAACAAACACCGGTGCTGCCCTTCTACGTTTGTCAGCATGTTTTTTAACCAGCATAGAATTGTGCAGCAGAATTTGTCGAGTTTGATCCCACAACTTCCTTAAATTGGCAACATGAACATCCACCGACGGTACCCCTTGAGAAGAAGACTCCGAAGGAAGGATGGAAGGATGAAAGCCATAATTCAAGAAAAAAGGGCTAGAATGCGTAGAATCACAAATGAGATTGTTATGTGCAAACTCCGCCCAAGGAATCAAACCGACCCAATCGTCCTGGTGTTCAGAAACGAAACAACGTAAATATTGTTCAACTTTTTGGTTAGTGCGTTCAGCAGCTCCATTGGACTGAGGATGATACGCAGAGGAGAAATTCAATTTGATGCCTAGTTGGGAGCAGAAAGATTTCCAAAAACGGGAAACAAATTGGGAGCCTCTGTCAGAGACAATTTGGGAAGGTATCCCATGCAAACGGAAAATCTCCCTAGCGAATATCTCCGCTAATTCGGGCGAAGATGGGAGTTTAGGTAAGGGAATGAAGTGAGCCATTTTAGTAAATCTGTCCACCACAGTGAGGATGACCGTCTGCTTTTTAGAGATAGGCAAATCAACAATGAAGTCCATAGCCAGGCAGGACCAAGGCTTCTCAGGAACTTCTAAAGGGTGCAGAAATCCGCATGGAAGCGAATGAGGTAGCTTGGTCTTGGTACAAACCTCACATGCCCCGATGAATTCTTTAATATCTTTACGTAAGTCAGGCCACCAAAAATCTTTAGAGATCAGAGCATATGTTTTGCGGATGCCAGGATGCCCAGCCACTTTGCTGTTATGGAGACAGCGTAGCACCTCCAGTTGGAGAGCGGCAGGAACGAAGTGTCGATCCCCAGGAGTCTGTTTGGGTGCCAAATGCTGAAACTTCATGATCTCGGAAAGCAATGGAGAGTGAATCCTGAGATTCGTGTTTGCGATGATATTCCCCTTAGGAACTATGGAGGACAGGACTGGTTCAGTTATAGTGGATGGTTCATATTGACGAGACAAAGCATCAGCTTTAGAGTTCTTAGAACCAGGTCTATAAGTAAGTACATAATTAAAGTGAGTGAGAAACAAGGACCAGCGAGCCTGTCTGGCGGATAAGCGCTTAGCCTCCCCAATATAAGACAAGTTCTTATGATCCGTTAAAATAGTAACAGGGTGTAATGTCCCTTCCAGTAAATGTCTCCACTCCTTTAAAGCCTTAATGACCGCTAACAGTTCCCTCTCCCCGATGTCATATCTGCTCTCAGGCCCAGATAATTTCTTAGAGAAGAAACCACAAGGGTGTAACGGTTTGTCCACCCCTAACCTTTGAGACAGAACAGCCCCAACTCCTGTCTCAGAGGCATCGACCTCGAGCAAGCAAGGCAGAGTCGTATCAGGATGGACTAGAATGGGAGCCGAGGCAAAAAGTTCCTTGAGAGTCTTGAAAGCAACGAGAGCTTCCTTAGACCAGATCTTAGTAACAGCCCCTTGTTTGGTCATATTGGTAATAGGCGCAATGATAGAGGAGTGTCCCTTAATGAAGCGCCTATAGTAGTTGGAAAAACCAATAAACCTTTGGATAGCCTTGAGTCCTTTGGGCAAAGGCCAGTCTAAAATGGATTGGAGCTTTTCAGGATCCATTTTAAAGCCTTCCCCAGAAATCACATACCCAAGAAAGTCTGTCTGAGACTGATCAAATCTGCACTTCTCCAATTTGCAGTATAGACCATGTTGCAGAAGTTTGTGTAATACCTTTCTGACCTGTCTATGGTGAGTCTCAATCTCCTTAGAGTGTATTAGTATGTCGTCCAGGTAAACAATAAAACAATCATGTTGAAACTCCCTAAGTACCTCATTAATCAAATCTTGAAATACTGCAGGAGCATTGCAAAGTCCAAATGGCATAACCGTGTATTCGTAGTGGCCATACCGGGTATTGAATGCCGTCATCCACTCATGACCATGCTGGATTCTCACCAAATTGTATGCCCCTCTGAGATCTAACTTAGTGAAGATTTTGGAGCCCATAAGCCGATCAAATAACTCGGTAATCAGTGGGATAGGATAGGCATTTCTGACAGTTATTTTATTCAAGCCTCGGTAATCGATACAAGGTCTCAGCGTGCCATCCTTCTTCTTAATGAAAAAGAACCCAGCCCCGGCCGGAGAAGAAGACCTCCTAATGAATCCCTTTTCTAAATTCTCCCGAATATACTCCTCTAGAACCGAGTTTTCCTGAACAGACAAAGGATATACATGACCCCTCGGAGGCATAGTCCCGGGTAGAAGCTTAATTTTACAATCAAATGACCTGTGGGGCGGTAAAGAATCGGCATTCTTCTTGTCAAATACTGCCTTTAAGTCTAGGTAAAGGTCTGGTATCTGTCCTTCTGTGGACTGAGTAGGATTCTCCGGTATGTTAATGTTAGCTAATGGAGAAACCTTGCATAAACACCTTTCCTGGCAGCCCTGGCCCCACGAGAGTATCTCCCCTAACTCCCAATCGATAATAGGGTTATGTTTCTTCAACCATGGGTACCCCAGAACTATGGGAACGGAAGGGGACGAAATGAGCAACAGAGATAAATTCTCCACGTGTAGGATACCAACATTTAAATTAATGGGTACGGTTTCACGAAAGATAACAGGGTCTAGTAGTGGTCTACCATCTATGGCCTCAACGGCCAAGGGTGTCTCCCTTAGCTGGGATGGGAAATTGTTTTTAATAGCAAAGGCTTGGTCTATAAAATTCTCAGCAGCACCAGAATCTATCAAAGCCATAGCCCTGACTACTTCCTTCTCCCAAGTTAAGGAAACTGGTAGCAGAAGCCTGTGATCTTTATAATTAGGAGTAGAGGACAAAATAGAAACACCCAAGGCCTGTCCTCTAGAGAGACTTAGGTGCGAGCGTTTCCCGGACGGTTAGAACAGTTCGAGAGTAAATGACCTTTGGCTCCACAATACATACACAAACCCTCTCTTCTCCTGTACTGTCTTTCCTCCTCAGAGAGGCGGGTATACCCTATCTGCATAGGTTCAGGAAGCAAAGATACTGTGGAGTCAGGACTTGGAAAAGCGGGGGCTAACCTAAAAGAAGGTCTCCGATTCCTCTCTCGAGTGTTCTGTCTCTCTCTTAAACGTTCATCTATACGAGAGATGAACGAAATTAAGTCTTCTAAATTCTCAGGGAGTTCTCTAGTAGCAACCTCATCAAGGATTACATCAGATAGGCCATTCAAAAATACATCCATATACGCCTGCTCATTCCACTTGACTTCTGACGCCAGAGACCTGAACTCTAGTGCATAATCCACAAGTGTTCGGTTCTCCTGTCTCAGGCGCAACAGTAATCTGGCTGCATTCACCTTTCTACCTGGAGGGTCAAATGTTCTTCTAAAAGCAGCTACAAATGCATTATAGTTATACACTAATGGGTTATCGTTTTCCCATAATGGGTTGGCCCATCTCAGAGCCTTCTCAATAAGTAGGGTGATAATAAATCCTACCTTTGCCCTATCTGTAGGATAGGAGCGAGGTTGCAATTCAAAGTGGATACTAATTTGATTTAAAAAACCACGACACTTCTCAGGAGCCCCACCATAGCGTACTGGGGGGGTAATGCGAGAAGAAGCACCCACTGTGGCTACCTCTAGACCTGAACTGACAGGAGAAATAGGGGTATTATGTATCTCCTCAGGGGGGTTATTGGCACGAGATAAAAGTGCCTGTAGCGCAAGCGCCATCTGATCCATTCTGTGATCCATGGCTTCAAACCTAGGATCAGGAGAAGCAAGCTGACTGTTTGTACTTGCAGGATCCATTGGCCCTGTCGTAATGTCAGGATCGGGACAGGGATCCAACACGCAGCGTACAAACAGTAGCCAGATACGTATACCGGACCTTAGAATGGCCGGACTAACGTAAGTAGTACTGTAGAGAATGGTCAAAGACAAGCCGAGGTCGAGGGTAACAGAAGACAGGTGAGCGAGAGACAAGCCGAATCAAGGGTACAGAGGTAAGCAGAGTAGAATAAACAAGCCGGGTCAAAACCAAAAGGAATAAGCAGAACACAAGCACTGAGTGACTAGAACAAGCTAGAACCACGACAGGGCAATGAGCTAAAGAAAGAAGCTCCGTTAAATACCCTGTTCAGGAAAGTAACCACGCCTCCGAGGCGTCCTGATTGGTCCTGCAGCAATTGACTGACAGGTCGTTCCGGGTAGTGTCCTGCCGTCGACTTCCGGTCGTGATGCTGTAAAAGGCAGACACTCCCTCGCGGCCGGCTTAACATGACCGGATAGACCGCGAGGAAGGGAGCCATCAGACCGTCTGGATGGAGGAACGGCTAAGTCTCTACCTCTTTCGGAGGTAGAGACCACAGGTACCCTGACATGGCCTTTAAATCACGAACTTTCTCTTAACCCCTTAAGACCGGAGGGCGTACTATTACGTCCTTTTTAAAGCGGATCTAAACACCGCAGGACGTAATAGTAGACCCTCCGTTTTTTTGTTACTTACCTGGTCGCCGGCGATCCCACGCCGGCGATCGCGGTTGGGGGGACTCCCAGGGAGCCCCCCGTGGCACCTCTGTCCTCTTCAGCCCCCCCGGGCCATGTGAGAGTGAGGTCCTTGCGAGGACCTCACAATCACATGGCCGGGATAGCTGGCTGCAGCATTGCCAGCAGGGGGACTAAATGTAATCACAGTTAGTCCCCCTGCTGGCTGGAAATAAGTTAAATTAAGTTAAATAAGTGTAAAAAAAAATATATATATATATATATATGATCTAAGTATATATATACACATATACATACACACACATACACTGTCTAGTTGTATTTTAATATTAATATATAATTATATATATATATATATATATATATATATTAATATCAAATTACACGTAGACTGATACTGATTAAATATATATATAATTATTGTTATATATTTATATATAATATAAAAAATAAATATGTAAATACGTAAAAAATAAAAAATAAAATGTTAAAAAATATATAGATGTGTTTTATTTTGTTCTAACTGTATTGTGATATTAATATATATATATTTATATCAAAATACACGTAGAACGAAATATATATATCTATATACGTATATATCACTATATATATACCTATATATAAATAAAAAAAATAAAAAATTTTTTATATATACACATATATTAATTCTACACATATATTTATGCAATAATTTTACATAATTAGGTATCCTAATTAATTACAATTAGCGGGACCTGCCTGACATCCCATGCCGAAAGTATAGGGAATTTAATTTGCTAGCACTATATTTAACCCTATAACTTTCCAAGACACCATAAAACCTGTACATGGGGGGTACTGTTTTACTCGGGAGACTTCGCTGAACACAAATATTAGTGTTTCAAAACAGTAAAATGTATTACAACGATGAGATTGCCAGTAAAAGTGACGTTTTTTGCATTTTTCACGCACAAACAGCACTTACACGGACGATATTATTGCTGCAATATTTTTTACTGTTTTGAAACACAAATATTTGTGTTCAGCGAAGTCTCCGGAGTACAACAGTACCCCTCATGTACAGGTTTTATGGTGTTTTCAAAAATTACAGCGTCAAATATAAGGCTTGTGTTTCATTTTTTTCACATTAAAATTCGCCAGATTGCTTACGTTGCCTTTATGACCCTATGGTAGCCCAAGAATGAAAATTACCCCTATGATGGCATACTATTTGCAATAGTAGACAACCCAAGGTATTGCAAATGGGGTATGTTCAGTCTTTTTTAGTAGCCACTTAGTCACAAACACTGGCCAAAATTGGCATTTTTTGCATTTTTCACACACAAACAAATACTAACGCTAACTTTGGCCAGTGTTTGTGACCAAATGGCTACTAAAAAAGACTGGCCATACCCCATTTGCAATACCTTGGGTCGTCTACTATTGCAAATGGTATGCCATTATGGATGTAAATTTTATTCCTGGGCTACTATACAGACTCTAAGGCAACGTAACCAATCTGGCGAATTTCAATTTCAAATGTAACATGCTATATTTGACCCTGTAACTTCCCAAAACACCATAAAACCTGTACATAGGGGGTACTGTTTTACACGTGAGACTTTGCTGAATACAAATATGTGTATTTTATTGCAGTAAAAGCAAACAGTATTATGACATTGACAGTTAAAATGTCATGTAGAACTAAAAAAAAAATTCTTATTTTCTCCTATTTTTTTCATATTAAATTATGTTTCATAATTTACTCTCACATGACCGGGAGGGACCGGAGGAGGAAGATCTGCCGCGGGGGGGCTCCCTGGGAGTCCCCCCAACGGCGATCGCCGGCGTGGGACCGCCGGCGACCGGGTAAGTTACTAAAAACCGGAGGGCGTACTATTACGCCCTGCGGCGTTTAGAGCCGCTTTTAAAAGGACGTAATAGTACGCCCTCCGGTCATAAGGGGTTAAACAATTATCAGCCAAGCTGTTGATGCTGTTTTGTTTACTTTCATGTAAACAGGTTGCTGATGTCAGAGCATTGGATTGGCAAGCACACGCTTTTGTTCCGAACTGAGTGTCCTTTAATATTTCACGTAGGACGAAATCTGCGACTAAGGAGGTTTTCTACCCGTCGTTTCCAGATAACCCAAATCTGTGCCCAGTGTTATGCCTTAAGGAATACGAGCGCCGCACAAGCTCGCTCCGTTCAGATCGAACCCATCCATTATTCATCTTGTTCAGAGTACCTCACCTACCAGTATCTACTCCTACTTTAGCTCGTTGGATCAAATGGTTATTATCCGTGGCTGGCATAGACACTTCCATTTTTTCCTCACACTCCATTCGCGGGGCTATGGCTTCTAAAGCTTCCATGATAGGTTGTAGATTGGAAGACATCCTACGAGCAGCTGATTGGTCGAATTAGTCTACGTATCGTAATTTCTACTTTCGACCGGTGCAACATATTTCCAGTTTGGTGGTTGCTCAGCTTTAAAATAGCATAATAGGAGCCTCAGTGTCTTTAATAAAATTCCAAGATTTTACTATTAACATGACGTAAAGTCATGATTTTATTAATGACACGGAGGCGAGTATTATTCCCACCCGCCCTACCCAGGGTGGTGATTAAGTTACAGGTCAGTCATGGGGCCTTTGGAATGACACGATACGGTAGGTACAATGTCATATACGACACAAAAGTGAGTAAGGTATGCGATGAATATACTTATATGATACTTATAGTGATTGAATAACATAGTAGACGTGTTGGATAGTTGTGGAATAGCAGTCGCAAGCTTCGATATTACCATATATTTCTTCTTTTTTAGCTTGAATACACCTGTGAGAGTTGGCGGTTGAAGCTGTTCCCTGTTAATTTTCCGGTTATGGTTTATTTCGGGAATTCGTGTTTGTTGGAATATTTTGGAACTTACAATATGGTCTTCGGGATCTACGCAGAAAGAGGAGGAGTCAAGGAGCACCACACCCATATGGATAGTACTGGATGCTGATTGGTGCTACTGTTACCAAGCTATTGTTATGTTTTTTCTATGATTCTCTCATACTTCCTTTTCTTGCTGCTGGGAGTATAATAAAGAAAGAGAATGCATAATACTCGCCTCCGTGTCATTAATAAAATCATGACTTTACGTCATGTTAATAGTAAAATATTGGAATTTTCTATTCATAAAACTGGCAAGGGGAAAAAAAAAACATTCAGTCTCCAAGCGATTATTATAAATGGGGAGTCACTGATTTGCTGAGAATGTCAGCTGACTGCTCTCAACCAATCAGCAGTGGCCCTGCCCGATGGCTCTACTAACTTCTTCAAATAGAGATTTCAGAAGCCAAATGCAACCTATGGGGAGTAGTTGAGATCGGCGCTGGAGTCAACCTTGAGGTTAAATTGTCCAAGAATGGTTTAACCCCTGAAGGTAAGAGTGTGCCTGGGGTCCTCCTGACCGCATCATAACAACTTAAAGGGACACTATAGTCACCAGACCAACTACAGCTTATTGTATTTGTTCTTGTGAGTATAATCACTCCCTTCAGGTTTTTTGTAGTAAACACTGTCTTTTGAGATAAAATGCTATATTTACATTACAGCCTAGGGATACCTCCACTGGTCACTACTCAGATGGCTACTAGAGGTGCTTCGTGGGGCAGTGCTGCCATTCTGCCTCCTTGACAGTCTTAGCCAAACCAATGCTGGGAATATGGGAAAGCATTGTGATTGGTGCAAATGGGAATGGTGGTGGGAGCACTCAGTAAATTTAAATAAACGTTGTAATTTGATTATAATAAATTAATTTAATGCTCCCTGTCACACAATGCAGCATGGGAGGGAAATTCCATAAAATAAGCAAATGGGGGTCAGTATGACCTCATATGAGTATTTCGTCATGCGCCTTCCTGTGCTGTGGGTAGGGGCAGGTCTGCAGAACAGGCATATGGCTTCTCTCTGTCCTAAGACTAGCGACTAGGCAACTCTTGCTTTCCAGTTGCTAATTCAAAGAAAGGGGACTATTAGTGGTGGTTGGGGGCTCTAAATAAATGGGGGTAGTCGGACCTATTGCCCCCACCCAAAAACCGTGGGTGGAGGCTAATATATTTAAATAAGTTGCCCCCCTCCCTGGATGGTTCCCCAAGCCCCTAGTTATCCTTCCCACCAAAAAATACCCCTACCTGTCCGTGCCCCTTAATAATTGGGGGGTGGGGAGGCAATAAACAAAATTCCTGTTAAATAAAATCTCATTTGATGTCTCATTAATTATTTTTCTTGGTGAAGAAATAATCTAAATTTTATTACAGACAGGAAAATAATATTTGCTGATACCTTCTTTACGGACACCTTCAGCAGCAAAGAAACAGTTCACAAACAGTCCCCCCCATTATTTATTTATTAAGGGTCCCCACCCACCGCTCATGGGTGGGGTCCTGGGGGGGACTCTAATAGCCCCTATCCACGGGGCGCTGAGCACTATGTCCCCCCATTTTAGTTATTTGGGTTCCCCAACATGGGGGAACGGAGGGACCTCTGCAAGGTCCCCGTTATTGCACTAGTCACTAGTAGTTCTAATTTGTTTAGGCGGCATGTCGCGAGTAGGGGCATGCGGGAGGATTTAACCTCCCTTTTATTAATATGGAGGTCATAGTGACCACCATAGGTTTTAATGTGTGTGGGGGGTAGGAATTAAAATTATTACAAGGAGGGAGCTGGTAGCGCTGCCGGCTCCCTCCTTGTTTTGTTTTTGTTTGTTTTTTGCGCATTTTCAGTGTTATTTCTCCGTGCTGTGGGGGTTAATTTGAGATGGCCACAACAGGGGCAGTACAGGAATCCAAACCCCTTTCCATAAGTCCCAGAGCAAGTCAAGAAACACTCGTGATAGGCCTTACACATTTCCCAGAAACATTTCAAGCCTCCAGAGGTTGGCGACATTATAACATCAAAATTCTGTTAAAGATCCAGATGGAGAGAGGGCAAATGAGGAAGATAGAGGGGATCATTGCAGAACTATCCCAGAAGGAGAGGAAACCAAGGTTGAGCTCTCCAGAGGGGTGCGACTAGCAGTATCATCACAACTTGCCAGTACTGGAGACGAAGAGTAAGTAGAAATATAGAGAACGGAGAAAACGCCGAAGTCTGCCACATTTGCAGAAACACATCCACGGATAAACACAGACGATTTGGCAGCCAGCTGAAGAAATCGAGCTTCTGACAATTTGCCCTGGAAGGAAAACATATCTAGATGAAGAAAGCCCTGACTGACACGTTGCAGGCCACACTAATTGTGCAGCCTATGGACAAGGGGAAACAATACAAGAGGGCACAAGGAGGAAGCCTGAAGGCACCGGGAATAAAAAACCAGCTATGAACGTCACTATCGCAGAGCCGTTAAAACCAGGCGCCTGTGATCATGGAACTCTGAGGCCAAAAAGCTACGAAAAAAAAACATACCCTGCAAAACCCCAGCAAAATATATACACCCTGTTCCAAATTATTATGCAAATTCTATTTAAGTGTCACAAAGATTAAATATTTTGTTTTTCAGTTTAACCCCTTAAGTCCGGAGGGCGTACTATTACGTCCTTTTAAAAGCGGCTCTAAACGCCGCAGGACGTAATAGTACGCCCTCCGGTTTTTAGTAACTTACCCAGGGAGCCCCCCCGCGGCACATCTTCCTCCTCCGGTGCCTCCCGGTCATGTGAGAGTGAGGTCCTTGCGAGGACCTCACAATCACATGGCCGGGATAGCTGGCTCAGGCATTGCCAGCAGGGGGACCAACTGTAATGACAGTTGGTCCCCCTGCTGGCTGAAAATAAAATAAAAATAATGTTAAAAGTGTAAAAAAAAAAATTTATACTTAGATCATATATATATATATTATATATATATGATCTAAGTATATATATACACATATACATACACACACATACACCGTCTAGGTGTATTTTAATATTAATATATATATAATTATATATATATATTAATATCAAATTACACGTAGACTGATACTGATTAAATATATATATAATTATTGTTATATATATATTTATAAATAATATAAAAAAAATAAATATGTAAATACGTAAAAAAATAAAATAAAATAAATAATTAAAAATAAAATATTAAAAAATATATAGATGTGTTTTATTTCGTTCTAACTGTATTATATATATATATATATATATTTATATCAAAATACACGTAGAACGAAATAATATATATATCTATATACATAAATATATACGTATATATCACTATATATATACCTATATATAAATAAAAATATTAAAAAAAATATATATATATATATATACACGTATATATACACATATGTATATATATACATATATTAATTCTACACATATATTTATGTAATAATTTTACATAATTAGGTATCCTAATTAATTACAATTAGCGGGACCTGCCTGACCACCCATGCCGAAAGTATAGGGAATTTAATTTGCTAGCACTATATTTAACCCTATAACTTTCCAAGACACCATAAAACCTGTACATGGGGGGTACTGTTTTACTCGGGAGACTTCGTTGAACACAAATATTAGTGTTTCAAAACAGTAAAATGTATTACAACCATGATATCGCCAGTAAAAGTGACGTTTTTTGCATTTTTCACGCACAAACAGCACTTACAGGGACGATATTATTGCTGCAATACTTTTTACTGTTTTGAAACACAAATATTTGTGTTCAGCGAAGTCTCCTGAGTACAACAGTACCCCTCATGTACAGGTTTTATGGTGTTTTCAAAAATTACAGCGTCAAATATAAGGCTTGTGTTTAATTTTTTTCACATTAAAATTCGCCAGATTGCTTACGTTGCCTTTATGACCCTATGGTAGCCCAAGAATGAAAATTACCCCTATGATGGCATACCATTTGCAATAGTAGACAACCAAAGGTATTGCAAATGGGGTATCTCCAGTCTTTTTTAGTAGCCACTTAGTCACAAACACTGGCCAAAATTGGCGTTTTTTGCATTTTTCACACACAAACAAATACGAACGCTAACTTTGGCCAGTGTTTGTGACCAAATGGCTATTAAAAAAGACTGGACATACCCCATTTGCAATACCTTGGGTCGTCTACTATTGCAAATGGTATGCCATTATGGGTGTAAATTTATTTCCTGGGCTACTATACAGTCTCAAAGGCAACGTAACCAATCTGGCGAATTTCTATTTCAAATGTAACACGCTATATTTGACCCTGTAACTTCCCAAAACACCATAAAACCTGTACATAGGGGGTACTGTTTTACACGTGAGACTTTGCTGAATACAAATATGTGTATTTTATTGCAGTAAAAGCAAACAGTATTATGACATTGACAGTTAAAATGTCATGTAGAACGAAAAAAATCAAAAAAAATCTTATTTTGTCCCATTTTTTTCATATTAAATTATGTTTCATAGCTAAATATTTGATATTAAATGAAAGCCCTGTTTCCCCTGAATAAAATGATATATAATAAGGGGGGGTGCATTTAATATGAAAGAGGTGAATTACGGTTGGACAGACATATAGCGCAAATGCCAGGTTTTGTTTACGTTTTGTTTCGTTCACAACTTGTACATTTGGCTGCGGTGTTAAGGGGTTAACTCATGGATGGCATTGTATCTCAGGGCTCTTTTGATCACTGAAAACAATCTCTGACACCTGTGATAATTAGATTGCCAGGTGAGCCCAATTTAAGGAAAAACTACTAAAGGAGGGTGTTCCACATTATTAACCCCTTCAAGACGGAGTCAATAGTGCACGTTCTGATCAAAACAAAACGTTTTGAGGCAACACTAACCCGGCGAGACATGCGAGGGTTCCTCGCCGACCTCCGGAGATCAGTCGCGGAGGAGCTTGACAAGAAGCTGGGCCCGATCATGGAAGGAATGGTGGATCTGACAGCCCGCACGCAAGCTACGGAAACCAAAATGGCGGAGGCTATGGAAACTGTGCAGGCGCATGGTGGAGAGCTGCAGGTCCTCCGTGAGCAGCTGCGCTACCTAGAAGAATCGAACGAAGACCTCAACAATAGGACCAGGAGAAACAACATAAGGGTGAGAGGCATACCTGAGACAGTTGCCACCGAGCTCCTGACTGACACCCTCACAGAAGTATTCCGGAACCTCCTGCCTGAAGCTTTAAATGCAGACCTGTTAATGTACCGCGCACACAGGGCGCTGAGAGCCCCCAGCAACAACACAACCACCGCAAGAGATGTGATCGTGCGGCTTCACTTCTAACACGTAAAGGAGCGCATCATGAGAGCTGCCAGAGAGACCCCCATAGAGGTGGAAGGCGTCCAGGTCCAGCTATACCAGGACCTGGCACCGACCACCCTGAAAAGGCGACGGGACTTGCGTCCCCTCACGCAACACCTTACTCAGCATGGCCTCAGGTATGCTTGGGGCCACCCATTTAAGCTCATTGTCCGCAGGGAGGGCAGGTTCCACTCCATTTCAACGCCGCGGAAGTCCCAGCCCTCCTGGACCACTTAGGCCTGCCACAACTTCCGGAGCCTCTCCATCCGGCCTCAGGCCTCCCAGCACCACTACCAGCAGCCAGCCGCAATCTGCCACCTAGACGCGGGGACAGCCTGCTTAACCACGCAGAGCCACAGAGGCCCGACACCGCACACACCTAGGAACCAAGTCACAGACACAGCAGGAGCACCAATCGGACACCAGGACATGAACCACTCACCCACCCAGGCCACAGACCGGCCCCACGCTGCTCGCCCATCTTCACAAGAGAACCGCCATCATTGGCCACCCCATGGACACGGACACTGCTACAACGACGGAGACCGCACTCATTACGCTCACTCACAGCCCCCTGGAGCCCCTACCAGCCAAAGAAGATTACGCATCGAGATGGACAGATCATTCCGAACTATTTTACAGACGGACACTGGACTCTGGGCTGCAAGTATAATGGGGCAGACACACTTACACGCAAGACACCATTGGCAGCAATAAAACTCTCTGGGGGGGATATGGGGGGATGACACCGGGGGTGGGGGAGGAGGACGGGGGGGTGACGGGGGGGGAGGCGTGAGGACACGTGGGACGGGCGGATGGACAAGGGGGGGCAGACGTGTACACAGGGGACAAGGCACACCTGCCAGACGTGGCCACATAGGCACTAGGTGACAAGGGCCCCCACACCAGGTCCACCACCGCCTGGGCAGCCAACCACAAATGACGGGACCCGGACCCTGGGGGAGCCCAGCACCCTTACGCATGCTCAGGCGGGTGCCACTAAATGTCACTAGCCACGCTAGAAGGACCCGGACCCTGGGAGGGAAGGCCGACGCCACAGCACCGGATAGCGGACAGGTCCCTGCCAGCATGGGACCCTGAGGCGGGTAACCGGGAGACTGGGGGTCCCCCACAGGGAGCCCAAAGGGCAACAGGATGGACAGACCCCCCTCTGGGGCCCCAACCAGACGGACCTGACCGGACGAGTAACTATAGCCCACTACCCCCAGGACCGTAGCGCACAGGCCCCCTTGCCCTAACACGCTACACAGCCCACAGAACGCGCAGAAAGGGGCCCAGCCCAGACAAAAGCTGACCGGACACACTCACCCAGCCGCACACACGGAACCCACACGCACGCATCAGTAGGGACCGCAGACTAGAGCCACTAGACGGCCCTGAGACGCCACTTGCGGGGGACGGACCAGGCCTCCACATCCCCAGGACGGGGTCCGCGGGCACCCGGACCCCAGCCGGCCGGAGACACACACTACGACCCACCCGGACCGCATGACCAAGAGATTAGTTGACCGGCCAACCAATTACCCTCTACACCCCCACCCCACGTCCACCTAACGGAGACACACGTCAGGGGACCATGAGCACCCAGTCAGGGGCGCCCCGACGACCACCTGCCACCAGCGGGCCGCACAACCATGGACGCAGTACCAACCAAGCCACCACATGGGCCCCCTTCCCACCTACCAGAGAGGCCACGACAGGACAACATGGGACCTTGGGGGCAACACGACGGGGGTTACATACACGTAGAGCCCAGACCATACCCACATACGGCCACCAGCATGACGAGGCGCATGCCACCATCAACAGAACACAGGAACAACACGGGGGGTGCGACACACCAAACGGGGGGGGGGGCATGGCTGACGCATCAACCTAGACACAAATGTCAAACCTAGCACCCAAGTAGACCGATTTGCAACCTAAGCCTAGACATCAAGCAGGCTGACGTCGGAAAAGGGGAACCACAAAGCAACAAATTCGAACAGTAGCAGACCACTGATGACAAACATGCACAGATACAGGCAAAGCGGGGTCGGACAGACACCACACCACACCCCAGGCACCTCAGTACCACCCAACACCACACCGCACACGCAGGGAACTACACGACACACCAGGTGACGAGATGGTTGCTCATGTTTGTTACAAAGTCTACTATTATGAAAACCAGGTTCTTTGTTTATGTTACCAAAGCTACGAATTGATATGTATTGATGATGTTTTATAACAATGTTACATAAGCTATGTTGAACAGTTACCACTGACAGGCCTCCAGGCTCAGCACTACCACAAGAGGCGATAACACCCCGGAGGTCGCTAACTTTTCCTCCCCACCCGTGTTCCCCACCCCCTTCCGCCCTGCAAAGCACAAAAGGCAGGAAGATGCCAGGCACCGGGCAGCCCCTCGCAAAACCCACCCCACACATGATAGCTCACCATGCTACCACTGAAGGTAGAAACGCTGACAGATACAACACTAGCATCACCAGAAACAAGGCTGGGCCACCCACCACAACACGGGCGAGGGGACACCGCCTCTGGACGGGTCTCCAGCCAACTAGGGGCCCAACACCCCACCACACAGGGCAGCCACGGTCAGCACAGACCCACACACCCCACCCACAGCCCTCATTCAGAGCTCAGCCAACACAGCTCCGAACAAGGCAGGCCGAAAGCAGGAGCTGCCACGACTTGCCAAACCCTCCCTCAGGACTTGCACCTTCTAATCCCACTACGCAGATAGGAGACCAAGCCCTCCCGCCAACCAGGCGACTGGCCAGATCGATAAGCCCAGTTACTCCCCACCCCACTCATAGCGACAGCCTCCGACCCACAACCCTTCCCTACCACCAAACCACCCACCCCCGTACGCCGATCACCCACCACCACCGAGGGCCATGCACGCCATGGCGCCACCTTCCACGAAGATTCGCCTAACCTCCCTCAACGTGAAGGGATTACACTCCCCAGGCAAGAGACACGGGCTATTACGATGGGCCAATCGCACAGGTGCAGACATAATCCTACTCCAGGAAACCCACTTCACGGACCAGAAAGGCTTCCCCCTAACCAATAGACACTTCAAAAGACACTTCTTAGCTAACTCGCCGGACCCAAAGAAGAAAGGAGTGGCGATCCTGTTACGTAATTCCTGCCCCCTAGAAGACATACACACGCTTCCAGACCCCAACGGGAGATACCTGATCCTCACAGGACACATGGGCACAACCTCGCTTGCCGTATGCTCCCTCTACGCACCGACCACACCGGACCACACCTTCTGGAGCACCTTTAAGTACTGCCTCGGCAGCATCTCAGCCAAACACTTAATCATAGGAGGGGACTTTAATGCGACACACACGCCCGCCATAGACCGAAAAGCGCATAACGACACGACACCGGCTCCAACGAGAAACGAGAAACTATATGCCAGCTTCCTCAACGAGACCACGTTAATGGACATCTGGAGGGCCCACCACCCGGCAGACAAAGACTTCACCTTCTACTCCCACACACATCGGTCATATTCGCGTATAGACTGCTTTCTGGTCTCACAGGCGATCCAGCCATGGACCACTCACTCGCAAATAGGTACTATAACGTGGTCGGACCATGCGGAGATCACGCTGGACCTTCAAATCCCACGATTATCCCGCCCGTGGCGCTGGCGACTCAACCCGTGGATTCTCCAGGACAAAGTAACAGTACAAACCATCACCGACCACCTCAAAACCTATTTTGAGATAAACGCCACAGAAGACAAGGCCCCGGCGACAGTGTGGGCAGCTCACAAAGCGACAATCCGAGGCCACTTGATAGCAATCGCCGCGGCCCATAAAAAACGATGCCTCCAGGACCTCACGGAAGCATTGGCCAACCTAACTAAGCTAGAAACACTGCACAAACGAAACCCCTCCGACAAAGTGCTAAAGGAGCTCACCGCGATACGAGAGCACCTCCGGCGGCTATCCTCAGCAGATGTGGCACGAAACCTCATGTGGACCAAGCAACGCTTCTATGAAAAGGGAAATAAAGCGGACTCCCTCCTGGCAAACTGCCTCAAAACACGTCAGGACAACAAAAGAATCTCCAAAATTAGAACCAGCATGGGAGAGATCACGAAAAACCCAGACACAATAGCCCAAGAATTTCTTCAATATTACACGAAACTATACAACCATGCCGACCCCCCGTTTCCATCAGGGGACGATTCCCAAAGAGAGAGAATTTCATCCTTCCTGCAGCCGCTCAACCTGCCCACCCTATCCACACAGGCACAGGCACTGCTGGAAGCACCCATGGAGGGCGAGGAACTTGCCCAGGTCCTCAAAACGCTAAAACCAATTAAAAGCCCAGGCCCGGACGGCTTCACCGCACTGTACTATAAAACATTCCAGGCAACACTCATACCACAACTGTGCAAAACTTTGAACTCTATACTCCAGGGTCAACGCCTCCCCCCGGACATGCTCACCGCCGACATCTGCCTCCTGCCAAAACCAGGCAAAGAACAGTTGGAACCAGGCCACTACCGGCCCATATCACTGTTGAACACAGATCTGAAAATCCTCACAAAAGCTCTGGCCAACCGTCTCAACACGTTCCTCCCCCAACTGATACATCCCGACCAGGTCGGCTTCATTCCTAAGCGACAGGCATCGGACAACACCAGAAGAGCCTTCAACACAATCTGGTACACCCAGAATCAAAACATCCCAGCGGTAATGCTCTCGCTGGATGCAGAGAAGGCGTTCGATCACCTCCTCTGGCCATACATGTTCCAAATACTAACACACCTAAAATTCCCGGCCGGTTTCATGAACGCACTGGAGGCAATCTACGATCACCCCAAAGGGAAACTTCTCCTACCAAACATAGAGGCCCAAACCTTCACCATAAAGAACGGAACCAGACAGGGCTGCCCCCTCTCACCCTTAATCTTCGCAATCTCACTAGAGCCACTCCTACAGGCCATACGCAACCACCCGGACATTCTAGGCATCCAAATCAGACAAGAGAAATACGCGGTGGCGGCGTATGCGGACGATGTCCTGTTGACCCTCGCGGACCCGATACCGTCCCTACACGCCACGCTCAAAGGGATAGCCGAATACTCTAGCTTCTCTGGGTACAAAATCAACCAGACGAAATCCGTTCTCATACCAATGGCAATGGACTCACGACAAATCCAGCTCCTACGAAACTCGTTCCCCTTCCAAATCTCCACGTCTCACCTCACCTACCTGGGCACCCGACTGTCCCCTAACCTGGAAGACACCTACGACCTCAACTACAAACCTCTTCTAACAACAGCTCACCAGGACCTCCAACGCTGGGACAACTTAGGGATCTCGTGGTTAGGCAGAGTCACAATCATCAAAATTAATTTATTACCACGCTTCCTGTATCTCTTTCAAACACTACCCATCCCCATACAGAAGAAAGACTTTAAAAACCTCCAGGCCGCCATCGACAAATTTATATGGAGGGGCAAAAGACCACGCATTCGCAGATCGACCATGTACGTCCCCAAAACCAGCGGGGGCCTCGGGCTACCCGACTTCCAACAATACTACAATGCGGCACAACTGGCTCACGTTCAACAATGGCACGCTCCCCCGAGCACCAAAAGATGGGTGGACCTGGAGCACGATGTCATGGGATGGGATCTACCATCATCTTATATGTGGGTGCCCCGCACATCGTCCGCTCCCAACACCCACCTCCCCGGCAATCACTCACACGCTAGCTCTTTGGGATAAACTCAACCCTAAGTACGATCTGTCCTCTTTCATCTCCCCGGTAACACCTATATACCGCAACAAACTCTTCCCACCAGGGATGGTGGCAAAACACTTTTGCACATTCGACCAAAGGGTCGAATCTCCAGGCTCCTTCACCTATATCACCAAGGAGAAATCGTAGACTACAAAGACCTACCAGACAGCGAGACACTCACAACTGCTGACCATTTTCGCTCCGGGATCTAGCTAGACAGCCAATGATCAAACAAGCGGGGACCTCGACCCCGACACCATTTGAGAAAAGGTGCTTTGATGCACCCTTACACTCAGGACAAATCTCCAGCCTATACTTGTCAGGGTACCTGTGGTCTCTACCTCCGAAAGAGGTAGAGACTTAGCCGTTCCTCCATCCAGACGGTCTGATGGCTCCCTTCCTCGCGGTCTATCCGGTCATGTTAAGCCGGCCGCGAGGGAGTGACTGCCTTTTACAGCATCACGACCGGAAGTCAACGGCAGGACACTACCCGGAACGACCTGTCAGTCAATTGCTGCAGGACCAATCAGGACGCCTCGGAGGCGTGGTTACTTTCCTGAACAGGGTATTTAACGGAGCTTCTTTCTTTAGCTCATTGCCCTGTCGTGGTTCTAGCTTGTTCTAGTCACTCAGTGCTTGTGTTCTGCTTATTCCTTTTGGTTTTGACCCGGCTTGTTTATTCTACTCTGCTTACCTCTGTACCCTTGATTTGGCTTGTCTCTCGCTCACCTGTCTTCTGTTACCCTCGACCTCGGCTTGTCTTTGACCATTCTCTACAGTACTACTTACGTTAGTCCGGCCATTCTAAGGTCCGGTATACGTATCTGGCTACTGTTTGTACGCTGCGTGTTGGATCCCTGTCCCGATCCTGACATTACGACAGGGCCAATGGATCCTGCAAGTACAAACAGTCAGCTTGCTTCTCCTGATCCTAGGTTTGAAGCCATGGATCACAGAATGGATCAGATGGCGCTTGCGCTACAGGCACTTTTATCTCGTGCCAATAACCCACCTGAGGAGATACATAATACCCCTATTTCTCCTGTCAGTTCAGGCCTAGAGGTAGCCACAGTGGGTGCTTCTTCTCGTATTACCCCCCCAGTACGCTATGGTGGGGCTCCTGAGAAGTGTCGTGGTTTTTTAAATCAAATTAGTATCCACTTTGAATTGCAACCTCGCTCCTATCCTACAGATAGGGCAAAGGTAGGATTTATTATCACCCTACTTATTGAGAAGGCTCTGAGATGGGCCAACCCATTATGGGAAAACGATAACCCATTAGTGTATAACTATAATGCATTTGTAGCTGCTTTTAGAAGAACATTTGACCCTCCAGGTAGAAAGGTGAATGCAGCCAGATTACTGTTGCGCCTGAGACAGGAGAACCGAACACTTGTGGATTATGCACTAGAGTTCAGGTCTCTGGCGTCAGAAGTCAAGTGGAATGAGCAGGCGTATATGGATGTATTTTTGAATGGCCTATCTGATGTAATCCTTGATGAGGTTGCTCCTAGAGAACTCCCTGAGAATATAGAAGACTTAATTTCGTTCATCTCTCGTATAGATGAACGTTTAAGAGAGAGACAGAACACTCGAGAGAGGAATCGGAGACCTTCTTTTAGGTTAGCCCCCGCTTTTACCAAGTACTGACTCCACAGTATCTTTGCTTCCTGAACCTATGCAGATAGGGTATACCCGCCTCTCTGAGGAGGAAAGACAGTACAGGAGAAGAGAGGGTTTGTGTATGTATTGTGGAGCCAAAGGTCATTTACTCTCGAACTGTTCTAACCGTCCGGGAAACGCTCGCACCTAAGTCTCTCTAGAGGACAGGCCTTGGGTGTTTCTATTTTGTCCTCTACTCCTAATTATAAAGATCACAGGCTTCTGCTACCAGTTTCCTTAACTTGGGAGAAGGAAGTAGTCAGGGCTATGGCTTTGATAGATTCCGGTGCTGCTGAGAATTTTATAGACCAAGCATTTGCTATTAAAAACAATTTCCCATCCCAGCTAAGGGAGACACCCTTGGCCGTTGAGGCCATAGATGGTAGACCACTACTAGACCCTGTTATCTTTCGTGAAACCGTACCCATTAATTTAAATGTTGGTATCCTACACGTGGAGAATTTATCTCTGTTGCTCATTTCGTCCCCTTCCGTTCCCATAGTTCTGGGGTACCCATGGTTGAAGAAACATAACCCATTGGGAGTTAGGGGAGATACTCTCGTGGGGCCAGGGCTGCCAGGAAAGGTGTTTATGCAAGGTTTCTCCATTAGCTAACATTAACATATCGGAGAATCCTACTCAGTCCACAGAAGGACAGATACCAGACCTTTACCTAGACTTAAAGGCAGTATTTGACAAGAAGAATGCCGATTCTTTACCGCCCCACAGGTCATTTGATTGTAAAATTAAGCTTCTACCCGGGACTATGCCTCCGAGGGGTCATGTATATCCTTTGTCTGTTCAGGAAAACTCGGTTCTAGAGGAGTATATTCGGGAGAATTTAGAAAAGGGATTCATTAGGAGGTCTTCTTCTCCGGCCGGGGCTGGGTTCTTTTTCATTAAGAAGAAGGATGGCACGCTGAGACCTTGTATCGATTACCGAGGCTTGAATAAAATAACTGTCAGAAATGCCTATCCTATCCCACTGATTACCGAGTTATTTGATCGGCTTAAGGGCTCCAAAATCTTCACTAAGTTAGATCTCAGAGGGGCATACAATTTGGTGAGAATCCAGCATGGTCATGAGTGGATGACGGCATTCAATACCCGGTATGGCCACTACGAATACACGGTTATGCCATTTGGACTTTGCAATGCTCCTGCAGTATTTCAAGATTTGATTAATGAGGTACTTAGGGAGTTTCAACATGATTGTGTTATTGTTTACCTGGACGACATACTAATACACTCTAAGGAGATTGAGACTCACCATAGACAGGTCAGAAAGGTATTACACAAACTTCTGCAACATGGTCTATACTGCAAATTGGAGAAGTGCAGATTTCATCAGTCTCAGACAGACTTTCTTGGGTATGTGATTTCTGGGGAAGGCTTTAAAATGGATCCTGAAAAGCTCCAATCCATTTTAGACTGGCCTTTGCCCAAAGGACTCAAGGCTATCCAAAGGTTTATTGGTTTTTCCAACTACTATAGGCGCTTCATTAAGGGATACTCCTCTATCATTGCGCCTATTACCAATATGACCAAACAAGGGGCTGTTACTAAGATCTGGTCTAAGGAAGCTCTCGTTGCTTTCAAGACTCTCAAGGAACTTTTTGCCTCGGCTCCCATTCTAGTCCATCCGGATACGACTCTGCCTTTCTTGCTCGAGGTCGATGCCTCTGAGACAGGAGTTGGGGCTGTTCTGTCTCAAAGGTTAGGGGTGGACAAACCGTTACACCCTTGTGGTTTCTTCTCTAAGAAATTATCTGGGCCTGAGAGCAGATATGACATCGGGGAGAGGGAACTGTTAGCGGTCATTAAGGCTTTAAAGGAGTGGAGACATTTACTGGAAGGGACATTACACCCTGTTACTATTTTAACGGATCATAAGAACTTGTCTTTTATTGGGAAGGCTAAGCGCTTATCCGCCAGACAGACTCGCTGGTCCTTGTTTCTCACTCACTTTAATTATGTACTTACTTATAGACCTGGTTCTAAGAACTCTAAAGCTGATGCTTTGTCTCGTCAATATGAACCATCCACTATAACTGAACCAGTCCTGTCCTCCATAGTTCCTAAGGGGAATATCATCGCAAACACGAATCTCAGGATTCACTCTCCATTGCTTTCCGAGATCATGAAGTTTCAGCATTTGGCACCCAAACAGACTCCTGGGGATCGACACTTCGCTCCTGCCGCTCTCCAACTGGAGGTGCTACGCTGTCTCCATAACAGCAAAGTGGCTGGGCATCCTGGCATCCGCAATACATATGCTCTGGTCTCTAAAGATTTTTGGTGGCCTGACTTACGTAAAGATATTAAAGAATTCATCGGGGCATGTGAGGTTTGTACCAAGACCAAGCTACCTCATTCGCTTCCATGCGGATTTCTGCACCCTTTAGAAGTTCCTGAGAAGCCTTGGTCCTGCCTGGCTATGGACTTCATTGTTGATTTGCCTATCTCTAAAAAGCAGACGGTCATCCTCACTGTGGTGGACAGATTTACTAAAATGGCTCACTTCATTCCCTTACCTAAACGCCCATCTTCGCCCGAATTAGCGGAGATATTCGCTAGGGAGATTTTCCGTTTGCATGGGATACCTTCCCAAATTGTCTCTGACAGAGGCTCCCAATTTGTTTCCCGTTTTTGGAAATCTTTCTGCTCCCAACTAGGCATCAAATTGAATTTCTCCTCTGCTTATCATCCTCAGTCCAATGGAGCTGCTGAACGCACTAACCAAAAAGTTGAACAATATTTACGTTGTTTCGTTTCTGAACACCAGGACGATTGGGTCGGTTTGATTCCTTGGGCGGAGTTTGCACATAACAATCTCATTTGTGATTCTACGCATTCTAGCCCTTTTTTCTTGAATTATGGCTGTCATCCTTCCATCCTTCCTTCGGAGTCTTCTTCTCAAGGGGTACCGTCGGTGGATGTTCATGTTGCCAATTTAAGGAAGTTGTGGGATCAAACTCGACAAATCCTGCTGCACAATTCTATGCTGGTTAAAAAACATGCTGACAAACGTAGAAGGGCAGCACCGGTGTTTGTTCCAGGCGATAGAGTATGGTTAAGTACTAGAAACATTCGGTTAAAAGTGCCGTCCATGAAGTTTGCTCCTCGATATATTGGACCTTACAGGGTTCTGTCTCAAATTAACCCAGTTGCGCATCGTTTAGCGTTGCCTAATGCCTTACGCATCCCTAATTCATTTCATGTTTCTTTGCTAAAACCTCTGATATGTAACAGGGTCTCCTCCACGATCGCCCCTCCTCGCTCGGTTCAGGTGGAGGGTCAGGAGGAGTATGAGGTCAATTCCATCGTTGATTCTCGAATCTCCCGGGGGAAATTGCAATATCTGGTCGATTGGAAAGGTTATGGTCCTGAGGAGAGAAGTTGGGTACCTCAGGAGGAGGTGCATGATCCCCGTCTCCGCAGGGCGTTTCACTCTCGCTTCCCTTCTCGCCCTGGTGTCTTCCGCCCGGTGGGCGTATCTGAGAGGGGGGGTACTGTCAGGGTACCTGTGGTCTCTACCTCCGAAAGAGGTAGAGACTTAGCCGTTCCTCCATCCAGACGGTCTGATGGCTCCCTTCCTCGCGGTCTATCCGGTCATGTTAAGCCGGCCGCGAGGGAGTGACTGCCTTTTACAGCATCACGACCAGAAGTCAACGGCAGGACACTACCCGGAACGACCTGTCAGTCAATTGCTGCAGGACCAATCAGGACGCCTCGGAGGCGTGGTTACTATCCTGAACAGGGTATTTAACGGAGCTTCTTTCTTTAGCTCATTGCCCTGTCGTGGTTCTAGCTTGTTCTAGTCACTCAGTGCTTGTGTTCTGCTTATTCCTTTTGGTTTTGACCCGGCTTGTTTATTCTACTCTGCTTACCTCTGTACCCTTGATTCGGCTTGTCTCTCGCTCACCTGTCTTCTGTTACCCTCGACCTCGGCTTGTCTTTGACCATTCTCTACAGTACTACTTACGTTAGTCCGGCCATTCTAAGGTCCGGTATACGTATCTGGCTACTGTTTGTACGCTGCGTGTTGGATCCCTGTCCCGATCCTGACAATACTCTACCCTGACAACGCACACCTCACACATTAACCTCATCTATATCGCCGCATGGGAACAAGACCTGGGGCCGCCGGAGGAACTTAAAGTCCTTTAAGAGATCCTTCTCTACATACCTCAAAACAGAATGTACCTGTTATGGTTGATTATATATTTCCTACCTGTTCTATGTTAAATGTTGTATATATTGTATATTTTGTATTTTATTGTACACTAACTGTAACAATGCAATGATTTGTGGAGCCAGGACATACTTGAAAACGAGAGAAATCTCAATGTATCTTTCCTGGTAAAATATTTTATAAATAAATAAATAAATATGTATTTAAATTCTACGTGTATACTAATGTAATCTTTTATGTAATTATATGTATTTATCTCTATATATATATATATATTTGCGGTTATTTGTATTTTATATATAGATAGATATATATAGAATGTCATTCTAAGTGTATTTTGTTACCAATATATATATATTAATAACAAAATTACATATGGATATATAATTTATATTAAATTTTGTTTCAATATTTTATTTATTTATTTTATTTATTTATTATTTTAATTATACGTATATATATATATATATAATATATATATATGTAGATCTATTATATATATAATATTTAAAGAAGTCTTTCTAAGTGTATTTTAATACTAATATATATACTTATATTAGTATTAAAATACACTTTGTATGATGTTACATACCGTATATACTCGAGTATAAGCCGAGTTTTTCAGCCCATTTTGGCTTATACTCGAGTCAAGGTCTGTATTATGGCAATTTGCATTGCCATAATACAGACTGGGGGGAGAGGGGGGCTGGCAGAGCTGTAACTTACCTGTTCAGCAGCTCCTGTCAGCTCTCTCCTCCTCTGCGCCGTCCGGTCAGCACCTCGGTCAGCTCCCAGTGTAAATCTCGCGAGAGCCGCGGCTCTCGCGAGACTTACAGTGTAAGCTGACAGAAGAGCAGAACGGACGGCGCGGAGGAGGAGAGAGCTGACAGGAGCTGCAGGACAGGTAAGTTACAGCTCTGCCAGCCCCCCTCTCCCCCCCCACTGAACTGCCACTGGACCACCAGGGAAGGAGAGCCCCCCTCCCTGCCATATATCAAGCAGGGAGGGGGACGAAAAAAAAAATATATAAATAAAATAAGAAATAATAATAAAAAAATAATAATAATAATAAAAAAATTAATAATAACAAAAAAAAGGGGTATAAGGACCACTATGGGAGGGGGGGGGTATAAGGACCACTATGGGAGGGAGGGGGTGGGTTAAGGACCACTATGGGAGGGAGGGGGGTATAAGGACCGCTATGGGAGGGAGGGGGGGTATAAGGACCACTATGGGAGGGAGGGGGGGGGATAAGGACCACTATGGGAGGGAGGGGGGTATAAGGACCACTATGGGAGGGAGGGGGGGATAAGGACCACTATGGGAGGGAGGGGGGGGATAAGGACCACTATTGGAGGGAGGGGGGTATAAGGACCACTATGGGAGGGAGGGGGGTATAAGGACCACTATGGGAGGGGGTGGGATAAGGACCACTATGGGAGGGAGGGGGGGTATAAGGACCACTATGGGAGGGAGGGGGGGGTATATGGACCACTATGGGAGGGATAAGGAACACTATGGGAGGGAGAAGGGGGATAAGGACCACTATGAGAGGGAGGGGGTGGGATAAGGACCACTATGGGAGGGGAGGGGGAAGTAAGGACCACTAGGGGAGGGGAGGGTAAGGACCACTAGGGGAGGGGTGAGGGAAGTAAGGACCACTAGGGGAGGGGAGGGTAAGGACCACTAGGGGAGGGGTGAGGTCAGGACCACTGGGGGGGGGGGGGTGAAGGAACACGGGGGTGGGGAGGTAAGGACCACTGAGGGAGGAGGAGGGGAAGTCAGGACATATGGGGGGGGGAGGGGGCGGCAAAAAATGTTTTGCCTACGGCGGCAAATATCCTTGCACCGGCCCTGCACACACTGCATTCACACACTGCATTCATACACACACACACTGCATTCATGCACACACACACTGCACTCATACACACACTGCACTCATACACACACGCTGCACTCATACACACACACATACGCACACACTGCATTCATTATACACACACTGTAAATAAATATTCAATTAATATATTTTTTTTAGGATCTAATTTTATTTAGAAATTTACCAGTAGCTGCTGCATTTCCCACCCTAGTCTTATACTCGAGTCAATAAGTTTTCCCAGTTTTTTGGGATAAAATTAGGGGCCTCGGCTTATATTCGGGTCGGCTTATACTCGAGTATATACGGTATATATAATATGTATATATATTATATACATAATATATATACATATATTATATATATAAAAATACTTTTAATTTATTTTTAAACATGTTTAATTATTTTTTTTTTACACTACCTACCAGCAGGGGGACTGTCTGATATTTTAGACAGTCCCCCTGCTGGCAGATCCATAGCCAGCTATAGGGGGCCATGTGATCGCTCTTTGAGAGCGATCACATGGCCCCCGGGAGCCTCATTTGCCGTGGGAGGACTGCCTGGGCTGTCAGGCAGCTCTCCTGAAGAGGATCGTGGCGGAGGTGAGTACCGCCAAGGTCCTGGGGGCTGCAGCCGTTACGGCGTTCCATTAGATATTTCACGTAAACGTAAGCGTGATCATCGCACTATTAAGAGATTTGTGGCTGATTCAGAGCATAGATGGGTTCCTGCAGATAAAGGCACATTGAGGAAGATTTATGCCAGATCCATGCATCGGATCAAGAGAGCAGCTGCTAAAATACCATTACATAGCAGCAAACAGATATTTGAAGCTGCTGGTGCCTCTGGAGTCCCACGGACATCAAGGTATAGAGTCCTCCAGAGTCTTGCAACTGTGCATAAACCATTCGGCCACCACTAACCAATGCTCACAAGCAGAAAAGGCTGCATTGGGCAGAACAATACATGAAGACTAATTTTCAAACAGTCCTGTTCACTGATGAGTGCCGTGCAACCCTGGATGGTCCAGGTGGATGGAGTAGTGGATGGTTGGTGGACGGCCACCCTGTTCCAACAAGGCTGCTACGTCAGCAAGGCGGTGGTGGAGTCATGTTTAGGGCCGGAATCATGAGAAGAGAGCTGGTCGGCCCCTTTAGGGTCCCCAAAGGTGTAAAGATAACCTCTGCAAAGGATGTGGAGTTTCTGACTGACCACTTTCTTCCCTTGCACAGAAGGAAGAACTATGCTTTCCGTAATAAAATCATCTTCATGCATGACAATACACCATCTCATGTTGCAAAGAATACCTCTGCCTCAATGGCTGCTATGGTGATAAAATGAGAGAAAGTCATGGTGTGGCCTCCATCCTCCCCTGACCTCAATCCTACTGAGAACCTATGGAGCATCCACATGCAAAAGATATATGAGGGTGGGAGGCAGTTTACATCCAAACAGCAGCTCTGGGAGGCTATTCTGACATCTTGCAAACAAATTCAATCAGAAACTGTCCAAAAACTCACAAGTTCAATGGATGCATGACTTGTGAAGCTGCTATCAATTTGTTAAAATGTAACGTGACCTGTGACATGCGCAATTCGTTTCAGTCCGAATGTTAATTCGGACAAATTTCGGGCAATTCGGACATTTCGGTACTTCCGAATGACCGGATAGATGAATTGTCGAAGTTCCGAAATTACCGAAGTGCTCAAGTTCCGAAGCACAGTATTGCCTAAGAACTAATATACTTAGCCAGTGGAAGAATGAAGAATGTTACACTGTATACAATTTTAAATAAAAAGTATACAAACATAGCCAGGATTCAGCTGTAAGCATTTGCAACACTTACAACAATCAAGTAACATACATTCATATAAAATGTAAGTTACTTGGCCAGTCAATGTAATAACAGGAATGAATAAGTAGATAACACCCTAATTCCCACGGTATTAGGGAGCTATCTACTAAAAGGCTGAAAGACCTAAAGACCTTGGTCTTTCCGCCAAATTTACTATTACCAAGTAAAGATTACTTAGTATTAGTAAATTATGCCCCTACTTGCTATACTGCGAGTAGGGGCATATCTGTTAAACAGTGAGCAGCCTATGGCTGCTCACTGTTAAAAAAAAAAAAAAAACCTATTGCCCCCTCTGGCCCCCACCCTTGAGCGGCGGGTGGGGGCCCTAAAGTAAAATAATGGGGGGGGGGACCTATTGTCCTCCCCCTAGCCCCCACCACTAAGTGGCGGGTGAGGGCCCTAAATCAGAATAAGGGGGGGACCTAATGCCCTCCCCCTGAGCGGCTGGTGGGGGCCCTACATTATAAAAAGGGAACCTAATGTCCTCCCCACTGGCCCCCACCCCTGAGCGGTGGGTGGGGGCCCTAAATACCGATTAGGGGGGGACCTAATGTCCTCCCCCCTGGCCCCCACCCCTGAGCGGTGTGTGGGGGCCCTAAAGTAAAATGATGGGAGAGGGGACCTATTGTCCTCCCCCTAGCCCCCAACCCTGAGCGGTGGGTGGGGGCCCTAAATTAGAATAAGGGGGGGGGACCTAATGTCCTCCCCCCTAGCCCCCACCCCTGAGCAGTGGGTGGGGGCCCTAAATACTAATAGGAGGGGGGCCTAATGTCCTCCCCCCTGAACGGTGGGTGGGGGCCCTTAATTAGAATAGGGGGGGACATAATGTCCTCCCCCTGAGCGTTGGGTGGGGGCCCTAAATACTAATAAGGGGGGGACCTAATGTCCTCCTCCCTGGCCCCCACCCCTGAGCAGCGGGTGGGGGCCCTAAATAAAAAATTAACCCCCCCTCCCCCAGGTGACTAGGGGTCCCAAAACCCCTAGTCACCCCCCTCCCTCAAAAAACTAACCCCTATCTACCCCCCTCACCCTAAAAATAATGAGAGGGGGACCCTTAACTAAGTACCTGTAAAAAAAAAAAAAAAAACCACCATTTGATGTTTTCTTTCTTCTAAAATCTTCTCTTTTCAGACCCAAAAGAGGCCAAATAAAAAATCCATAATAACCAACGCACTTAAAAAAATGTTTTTATTTTTTTTTAAACGAGCGCCCCACATCTTTACTTAGTATTAGTAAATTTGGCTTAAAGACCAATTTAATTCTATGCCACCCTGTGGCGTTTAGAGCCATCAAAATAGGGACGGCATGGGTGGGGGTGGAGCCAGCGCCCGAGCGAGTTGAACGCAGCCTGCAGCAGCTCCTCGAGGAAAATAAACACATCGCTAACTACAGGCAGAAAACAGCAAATTTGCCGAGCCACCATAAGCATCCCAAGTGCCTTACACCATGGGCAAGAAGGCGAAGAAATACAAAGCTGATCCGAGCTCGGGTTCCCGAGATATCGGGGCTTTCTTGTGCACAGCCACGCGGCCGGACCCGTTCAAGATGGCACCGACCGGGACCTACACCTCCCCATCGTCGGAAGATGAGAGCCCAACAGCCACTTACTCACCAACAGAAAAGGTACAAGCAAAAACCATGACATCCCCGGACTTGGGTGACTCTGCCCCTGCCACAAAAGCCGACATAAAGGCACTAGTGAAGGAGATACAAAAGATTTTCCAAGCTGACATGGCGCTGGTCAGGGAGGAAGTCTCCAGACCAGGGGTCAAGTCCTGGGGAAAAAAGTGTGGGAACCCAAGATTCCGCCTCCCCCCCCTTAAAAAAAAAATAACACTCCTATGCATATAGTGCAGTGCAGGGTGTGTATAATGAATGCAGTGTGTTTGTAGTGAATGCAGAGTATGGATAATGAATGTAGTGTGTTTGTAGTGAGTGCAGTGTGTATAATGAATGTAGTGTGTTTGTAGTGAGTGCAGAGTGTGTATAATGAGTGTAGTGTGTTTGTTGTGAGTGCAGTGTGTGTATAATGAATGTAGTGTGTTTGTAGTAAGTGTAGAGTGTGTATAATGAATGTAGTGTGTTTGTAGTAAGTGTAGAGTGTGTATAATGAATGCAGTGTGTTTGTAGTGAGTGCGGATTGTGTATAATAAATGTAGTGTGTTTGTGGTGAGAGCAGAGTGTATAATAAATGTAGTGTGTTTGTAGTGAGTGCAGAGTGTGTATAATGAATGTAGTGTGTTTGTAGTGAGTGCAGAGTGTGTATAATGAATGCAGTGTGTTTGTAGTGAGTGCAGAGTGTGTATAATGAATGTAGTGTGTTTGTAGTGAGTGCAGAGTGTGTATAATGAATGTAGTGTGTTTGTAGTGAGTGCAGAGTGTGTATAATGAATGTAGTGTGTAGTGAGTGCAAAGTGTGTATAGTGAATGTAGTGTGTTTGTAGTGAGTGCAAAGTGTGTATAGTGAATGTAGTGTGTTTGTAGTGAGTGCAGAGTGTGTATAATGAATGTAGTGTGTTTGTAGTGAGTGCAGAGTGTGTATAATGAATCTAGTGTGTTTGTAGTGAGTGCAGAGTGTGTATAATGAATGTAGTGTGTTTGTAGTGAGTGCAGAGTGTGTATAATGAATGCAGTGTATTTGTAGTGAGTGCAAAGTGTATATAATGAATGCAGTGTGTTTGTAGTGAGTGCAGAGTGTGTATAATGAATCTAGTGTGTTTGTAGTGAGTGCAGAGTGTGTATAATGAATGTAGTGTGTTTGTAGTGAGTGCAGAGTGTGTATAATGAATGCAGTGTATTTGTAGTGAGTGCAAAGTGTGTATAATGAATGCAGTGTGTTTGTAGTGAGTGCAGAGTGTGTATAATGAATGCAGTGTATGTAGTGTGTTTGTAGTGAATGCAGAGTGTGTATAGTGAATGCAGAGTGTGTATAGTGAATGTAGTGTGTAGTGAATGCAGAGTGTGTATAATGAATGCAGTGTATGTAGTGTGTTTGTAGTGAATGCAGAGTGTGTGTAGTGAATGTAGTGTGTAGTGAGTGCAGAGTGTGTATAATGAATGCAGAGTGTATATAATGAATGCAGAGTGTGTATAGTGAATGTAGTGTGTTTGTAGTGAGTGCAGAGTGTGTATAATGAATGCAGTGTGTATAATGAATGCAGTGTATGTAGTGTGTGTGTAGTGAATGCAGAGTGTGTATAATGAATGCAGAGTGCGTATAGTGAATGTAGTGTGTGTAGTGAGTGCAGTGTGTACAGTGAATTTAGTGTGTTTGTAGTGAGTGCAGAGTGTGTATAATGAATGCAGTGTGTGTAGTGAATGTAGTGTGTTTGTAATGAGTGCAGAATGTGTATAATGAATGTAGTGTGTTTGTAGTAAGTGCAGATTGTGTATAATGAATGCAGTGTGTGTGTGCTGGATTATGTGTGTGTGTGTGTGCTGGATGATTGTGTGTGTGTGTGTGCTTAATGAAGTGTGTGTGTGTGTGTGTGTGCTGGATGATGTGTGTGTGTGTGTGTGTGTGAGCTGGATGAAGTGTGTGTGTGTGTGAGCTGGATGAAGTGTGTGTGTGTGTGCACTGGATGATGTGTGTGTGTGTGTGTGTGTGTGTGCGCGCTGGATGATGTGTGTGTGTGTGTGCTGGATGAAGTGTGTGTGTGCTGGATGAAGTGTGTGTGTGCTGGATGAAGTGTGTGTGTGTGCTGGATGAAGTGTGTGTGTTTGTTTGCTGGATGATGTGTGTGTGTGTGTGTGTGTGTGTGCTGGATGATGTGTGTGTGTGTGTGCTGGATGATGTATGTGTGTGTGTGTGTGTGCTGGATTATGTGTGTGTGTGTGCTGGATGATGTGTGTGTGCTGGATTATGTGTGTGTGTGTGTGTGCTGGATTATGTGTGTGTGTGTGTGTGTGTGCTGGATGATGTGTGTGTGTCTGCTGGATGATGTGTGTGTGCTGGATTATGTGTGTGTTGGATTGTGTGTGTGTGTGCTGGATTATGTGTGTGTGTGTGCTGGATGATGTGTGTGTACTGGATTATGTGTGTGTGTGCTGGATTATGTGTGTGTGTGTGTGTGCTGGATGATGTGTGTGTGTGCTGGATGATGTGTGTGTGCTGGATTATGTGTGTGTGTGTGTGTGTGTGTGTGCTGGATTATGTGTGTGTGTGTGTGCTGGATTATGTGTGTGTGTGCTGGATTATGTGTGTGTGTGTGCTGGATTATGTGTGTGTGTGTGCTGGATTGTGTGTGTGTGTGCTGGATTATGTGTGTGTGTGCTGGATGATGTGTGTGTGCTGGATTATGTGTGTGTGTGTGTGTGCTGGATTGTGTGTGTGTGTGCTGTTTTGTGTGTGTGTGTGTTGGATGATGTGTGTGTGTGTGTGTGCTGGATGATGTGTGTGTGTGTGCTGGATGATGTGTGTGTGTGCTGGATTATGTGTGTGTGTGTGCTGGATTATGTGTGTGTGTGTGCTGGATTATGTGTGTGTGCTGGATTATGTATGCTGGATTATGTGTGTGTGCTGGATTATGTGTGTGTGTGTGCTGGATTATGTGTGTGTGTGTGCTGGATTATGTGTGTGTGTGTGCTGGATGATGTGTGTGTGTGCTGGATTATGTGTGTGTGTGCTGGATGATGTGTGTGTGTGCTGGATTATGTGTGTGTGCTGGATTATGTGTGTGTGTGTGCTGGATGATGTGTGTGTGTGCTGGATTATGTGTGTGTGTGTGCTGGATTATGTGTGTGTGTGTGCTGGATTATGTGTGTGTGTGTGCTGGATTATGTGTGTGTGTGTGCTGGATTATGTGTGTGTGTGTGCTGGATTATGTGTGTGTGTGTGCTGGATGATGTGTGTGTGTGCTGGATTATGTGTGTGTGTGCTGGATGATGTCTGTGTTTGTGCTGGATGATGTGTGTGTGCTGGATTATGTGTGTGTGTGTGTGTGTGTGTGTGTGTGCTGGATTATGTGTGTGTGTGTTATGTGTGTGTGTGTGCTGGATTATGTGTGTGTGTGTGCTGGATTATGTGTGTGTGTGTGCTGGATTATGTGTGTGTGTGTGCTGGATTATGTGTGTGTGTGTGCTGGATTATGTGTGTGTGTGTGCTGGATGATGTTTGTGTGTGTGCTGGATTATGTGTGTGTGTGTGCTGGATTGTGTGTGTGTGCTGGATTATGTGTGTGTGTGCTGGATTATGTGTGTGTGTGTGCTGGATGATGTGTGTGTGTGTGTGCTGGATGATGTGTGTGTGTGTGCTGGATTATGTGTGTGTGTGTGCTGGATTATGTGTGTGTGCTGGATTATGTGTGTGTGTGCTGGATGATGTGTTTGTGTGTGCTGGATGATGTGTGTGTGTGTGCTGGATTATGTGTGTGTGTGTGCTGGATTATGTGTGTGTGTGTGTGCTGGATTATGTGTGTGTGTGTGTGTGCTGGATGATGGGGGGGATGCATTTGCTTTTTAACCTTTATGTGTTTTTTTTTTTAACTTTATTCCCCCCTCCCTGCTTCTTACCTTGTCAGGGAGGGGGGAGATCGTCTGGTGGTCCGGTGGAGGGAGGCAGCCGCTGCACACAGGAACCCATCACACGCGGTGTTCTTCTCCAGCTCTAACTCTCGCGAGACTCGCAGCTGTAAGAGCGTTGCCACAGGTTACCATGGCAACGCTCTTACAGCTGCGGGTCTCGCGAGTGTTAGAGCTGGAGAAGAACACCGCGTGTGATGGTCCCTGTGTGCAGTTAGCAGGGCAGGTCCTGCAGGACTGGTAATGGGAACGGCGTTCCTGCTTTGGAAAAAGTGCAGGAACGCCGTTCCCATGCGTTCCTGCAGGACTCGAGCCCTGCTCCAGACTCACAAACCGGGTGGTGAAGAGGGCGTCAAGGGCGCAGGGGTAGCCCAAACTGCCACAGATGCAGCCCTGCTGTCGCTGCAAACACAATGCAGCACCCTAACAACACAACTAGCTAATCAGGAAGACAGGGCGAAGGCACGGAACGTGAGGATCCGAGGGGTGCCAGAATTGGTTACCGACCCTGAGCTGACCCACTACTGCCGAAGGCTGATAGCCACTTTGTTACTACCCAAACAAGTAAAGCAAATAGGGGTAGATTCCTGCTTCCGATTACCCAAAGCCACCAAAGCTCCCCAAGAAGCTCCCAGAGATATACTCGTGAAGTTTGTTCGGGACTCTGACCGGGGGGTGCTCATGGGAGCCGCAAGAGGTTCACCCACGATTCAATTTGAGGGGGCACAATTAACATTTTACAGGGACATCTCCAGGCACACCTTGATGTGGAGGAGATCTCTTCAACAGATCACTCAACTGCTCTGCGAGAACTCCATTACATACAAATGGGGGCAGCACCGACTGACGTTAAACAAAGCAGGCAAGACGCACCTCCTAACTCACAAGTCGGACGCTCCGGCCTTCCTACAGGCCCTGGGCCTACTGGCAGACACGGCCTCAGCGGAAACTCAACCTTCATGGACTATTGCCCATATCAGTCCATTTGTGCCAAGGGGAACAAGACCGGGCGCACCAGATTCACCCACCTGAAACAAGCAGCGCTTGACAGCTTATTATTTTGTTATAAGTTTACTGTTGACTCTACTATGCCTTAGTTAATTGTACAGATTCCCATACCTTATATCTGGCTCCGACAGCTGACAGCCAGCCATCTCGCCCAGCCATTTTCCCCCCCCCACGCCATCTTCCTTTTACCTAAACAAGCCCCTTCACGCTTAACAGCTGGCATGATGGCTCAACCGCCCAGTGGCCCACGGCCACAAGCATACCAGGCTCTTACCAGCCCTAGGAAAATGCCATGATCACCCAACACTCAAGCTAAATTAAGACCAGACACAACCCTATCCGACAACCTGGAAGGTGCGCTAGCCACTGTCCCGCAACCTCCAGCTAAGCGACAACCTAGCCGATTTTACAGCCAAGAGGAATGAATGCTAGATAAAACATAAAAATTGGTTTATGACTTTGCATGTGATGCTGTTCTTACCGTGAAATTTAGTAAATGCTGAATACCTATCGCGCACACGGTGTAATATGATGTTTCTGATTAACCACAAAAATAAAGAATTACAAAACAAAAATAGGGACGGCATAGAACGCCCTGCGGTCTTAAGGGGTTAAATTACAATCAGAGCAGGGGAAGAAGAGAAAAGAGGCAAACAAAACCATACTTGTGCAGTCTTTTTCTGATTGTATTGTCACGAACTGTAACATTTAACATGCTAACTTGGGCCTGTAGAGTCTGAGATTTAACTCTTGGATTTTTTGCAATTTCTCTGAGCATTGCACGGTTTGATCTTGCGGTGAATTTGCTGGGACGTCCACTGTTGGTGAGATTTGCAGCTGTCTTGAATGTTTTCCACTTTTGAATAATCGTTCTCACTGTAGAATGATGGACTTTAAATTGTTTGGAAATGGCCTTATAACCCTTCACAGTTTGATGGGCAGGAACAATTGCTTCTCTAAAATCATTGCTTATGTCTTTCCTCCTTGGCATTGTGTTAACACACACCTGAATGCTACATACTGCTAAAACTTTTTTTTTTACGGACCTGATCACACTAATCAAGAAAAATTGATTAATGGCACGTGTCTGCTACTTAGCCTTTTAATTCCTATGGAAGCAGAATGGGTGTACTTAGTTGTTCACACATGGCTTCTACATTTTGGCTTTATTTAATTTAAATAAATCATGACATGGTATAATATGTAATAGTGATGTCGCGAACATGACATTTTCCGTTCGCAAATGGCGAACGCGAACTTCTGCAAATGTTCGCGAACGGGCGAACCGCCATAGACTTCAATAGGCAGGCGAATTTTAAAACCCACAGGGACTCTTTCTGGCCACAATAGTGGTGGAAAAGTTGTTTCAAGGGGACTAACACCTGGACTGTGGCATGCCGGAGGGGGATCCATGGCAAAACTCCCATGGAAAATTACATAGTTGATGCAGAGTCTGGTTTTAATCCATAAAGGCCATAAATCACCTAACATTCCTAAATTGTTTGGAATAACGTGCTTTAAAACATCAGGTATGATGTTGTATCGATCAGGTAGTGTAAAGGTTACGCCCGCTTCACAGTGACAGACCAAATTCCCCGTTTAACCAACCGCAAACAGTCCATTTGCACAACCGCAAACTCCCCATTTGCACAAGGTTGGATACCAAGCTAGCCATGTCCCATTCCTTGTCCTCACTGATGTCATTGAAGGTCTCTTCCTCCACCCAGCCACGTACAACACCAAGGGTCCCCGAAAGGTGACAACAAGCCCCCTGTATTTTTTTTTTTAAATGTACACTACTGTTACACCAGATATGAGTTGCACTGGTGTGACACTGTGCCCTGGCAGGCCCTGAAACGCACACGTGTGAAGGAAACTGACTGCTATTATATTACAGTCAAAAAAGTTGTGTTTTTTTAAAATGCAAGCTATTGTGACACCAGATATGAGTGGTGGCACTGGGACCACCTTAAAAATATTGGATATCGCTTAAAATCATGATCACTATATACTTTCTCTACAAACCTCGAAAACGAACCAAACTACTCATCCATCCGCTATACCACTTTATCCCACCTAGAACTAGTGCCCAGTTAAAATACTTGACTCTTACTTACCCACACTCAGTCATGCCACACACATTCCACCACTACTCTCACTGAATCCCTCTGACTACAGCTAAATTCATATTCTACATCAGAACACTACTCCTAAGATTGGGTTCTATCCATGTCTCGGGTCTTTCATTTAGAATAGGGGCAGCTTCGGTCTACTTCAACACTGACACTCCAGTGCATATTATTAAAAGATTGGGCAGATGGAAATCCTCAGTCTACAACTGATATATTCCTCATCCCGAGAAAGAAATGAGGAAAGCTTTTAAAAGTTTGGCTTTGTAAATTTGATGCAATAAGTGTGTTTTTCTTTAATACCTTTTCACCCTCTTTGCATAAACCCGATTTACATATATTACTAATATGTTTCTGAACATATATATATATATATATATATATATATATATATATATATTATATTATTCACTCACTCACTCTCTGGGCCGGCCTAAGACATCATGCTGCCTAGGTCCAACGATAAATGACTACGGGGGATAATGTATAATAAACACAGGTTACTGGCTATGGGGGGGATAATGTATAATAAACACAGGTTACTGGCTATGGAGGATAATGTATAATAAACACACACAAAAAAAATGAATGCAGCTTCAGAATTAATCGAAATTGTATGCTGTCTAGGAGGTGGGAGGGTCTGGGAGGGAGGGTCTGCTGCTGATTGGCTGGAATGTGTCTGCTGACTGTGAGGTACAGGGTCAAAGTTTACTCAATGATGACGCATAGGTCATCATTTCCACATCCTGAGTGCACTTGTATGAGGCCACTGAAGCCACCAACAGATAGTCACACATATGGAGCAGTCAAGACACATAAAAAAAAAAAAAAAAGAAAAAAAAAAAAAAAGAACCAAGTAAATATGACAAAAGAAATAACATGCTAGAGAAAACATGCTGCCATCTTTTGGATGCCCCATGACCATATTTGGTGATCTGGTTATGTGCAGTGTTTTGCCATGCAAGGCTCAGTGACCGGTCACGTGGCCGTGTGTTTAGATTGCCCCATGACCATATACGTTAAAGTCCAACATTCTGGATGGTGTTTTGGACGTCACCAAATATAAAGCTGAAATATTTCTGTCCATTTTAATATAGTTTATACTTCTTTTCAGCTTACTATAATGTGCTCCCTCACTTATATTATACTGTACCTCTTTTGTGCTTTCCCTTGATAAGCCAACCTTGACTCAATTCTCATTGAAAAAGCACAGCTTCTTTTGCGATCTTCCCTGAAGTGCCACCCTTCTCTTAATTCTCACTTACATTGTCCATCCTAGATTGCATTCTCCCCTAAAGTGTCAACCTTTCCTTATTTCTCACTTACATTGCATCTCTTATTCTGCATTCTCCTCTAAAGTGCTACTCGACACAATTCTTACTTAAAATTTCCCTAATCTTTTGCATTCTTCCCTAAAATACCACCATTCTCGCAATTAAATTCCTAAATTTAACATGCCTGTGTACATTATGTTCAATCTGTTTCCCAATCAACGTAAGTGAAGGATTGTCAATGGCAAGGTTCTTATCACTTGATTTCTCAAACATCAAATCAGCCAGTTATGCTTTTTTAGGAAATGCTAAAAGTACTTTTAGGGATATTACAGTAAAAAATCATTTTAATTATTAAAATAAACAAAATAAGAATTAACCTTTATGAGAAAATTAATCAATTATGCTCAGTATCTGCTACTATACACACAGCTAAGTACTTTTTGTGCAAATAAAATAATATTTTTGGTTTAAACAAATTAAATGTAATAAGATTACTAATAATATAATCAGGTTAACAAATGTGTCAAGAACAATAAACATACATCCCGATACCACACTATATTATAGTGTCGAGCACAAGGCAAAAATAAAGTCTTTAAAGTTACTGCAACCATTTTTAGCAGCTTTTATTTATTTTTAACAAATAATGCCCTATTAGGCATTCTTGTTTAAATTCCCCTTCCCCACGAATGATAAAATAAGGCTGTAAAATAACCTAGACACTAACCTGAAATGCAATGCTGGGCAAAGTTCCCAGTCCTGCCTCCCATTCTTTAAGACGGCTTCTCAGAGTTTAATTGGACTGTTTAACCGTCTCAGAGTTTATGTGCACGCTCTAAGACAGCAAGCGGAATGACATTAAAAAAATAAATAATGTCGGGTATACAGTTTTGCTCAAAAGTTTGCATACCCTGTGAAATTTTGGCATTGATTTTGAAAATTTGACTGATCATGCAAAAAAAAAATATTTTATTTTATTGAAGGATAGTGATCATATGAAGCCATTTATCATTTGGCTCATCCAAAAGGCCCTGATCAAAAGTTTAAATACCCTTGAATGTTTGGCCTTGTTACAGACACACAAGGTGACACACATAGGTTAAAATGGAAATTAAAGGCTCTCACATGGATGCACTGAGCAAGCTAGATACTGAGCCATGGGGAGCAGAAAAGAACTGTTAAAAGACCTGCGTAACAGGGTAATGGAATTTTATAAAGATATCCATAGCCTTAAAAATGCCAGTCAGGGGGCGGGGCCTGACCGCCGAGCCAGGCAGACGCATTGACTGTGAGCTCCACACTTGAATCGCCCACAAAACGGGTGTAAAGCCATAATATTGACTCACACTACGACCTACCAACACCCTAAAGCTACCGGACAACTGCCGGTGCAATCTCGTACCTGAAAGCCACGAAGCATTTACACGGTGGAACTGCGGCCCTGTATGGTCCTGGCTGGGAGTTGCGGCCGAACTCCTTGCCGGCAATCCTGAAAGCTGAGCTGTGGGCAGGCCCTGTTTCCCCCCCCCCCTTTGGACCGGTGGGGGTTATCCTGGTCTCCACCATCGCAGTACGGGTCACTCACCCAAGAATAAACACTTCTGGACTGGGCAACGGAGAAGCACATGTTCAGCCTCAAGATGGCGGCGGAACTATCCTCTGCAACAGACCCGGTGTCGAGATGGAGGGAAAACTTTTGCGCAGCGTTCGACAGAGTCTGTGCACGATTCTGGCAACGCATCCAAGCTCGAACACAGCAGGATCTCCCACCTGATCAGCAGCCATCTCCCAGTAGAGAAATCAGGGGCATGAGTGCACCTCGGAGGAAGAAGGGAGTGAGCACTACATCTGGGCTGAAGATCTCTAAGGCGCTGGCCCCAACGCACAGCCCACACCCGCGGAAGACCGCACACCACAAACGGCAGCTGACCATCAGGCTCCCCAGGAGGATCTTGGCCTCCAGAAGCCTACGAGATTGTGGCCCAGAGTTGCCAACCTATGCCCCAACCTGGAGATGGGGGGATGCCATGCCTCACATCTACCCTGCACCTGCCTCAAAGAACTCCCTCAAGCTGGACAATTCTATACACCCGGTGGGCATAGGCTGAAAGGGACGTCCTAAAAAGCGAGTGGTGCTGGACTCTGGCCTCTACAATACGCACCCCCAGGGACATTGTCACAGCTGGTAAAGACCTGCAGCTCAGGTTACCCCCCTTGCAGTAGGCACCCTTATACAGAAGGAGCCATCTTAACCCTGGTTACCACCAGACGGTACCTCTAAGCATTGTCTCCCCAACATGAGCGATCGTCTTATTTAGCTTACATTTCTGTGTTCAACATTTAGTTAATTATCTTTGTATTGCAGAACAGAGGCACTCGTGATTTAATATGCCTTTATTCAACTTACATCTAGCATAGCACACTCGAAACTACATTAACTGCGTAACCATGTGTAGCCAGACACTGGGAAGTGTTTAGCCCTGTTTGCCCCAGTTCCATACAACCTTGTTCTAGACTGATTGTTACTCCCATTGTCAACGGAGTTCTTTTATGTGATAGATGAGATTTAGCAAGGATAACTAATATTGTTTATTACTCAACTTATTCGTTTAGAAAGACATGTAATCTTACATAGGATAAATGTATGTCACTGTATAGAATGCATGTCCCTCTCTCAAGCATAGAAAAGCACAGCTGAGCATAATTAAGCCAACATCGAGACACTAACACGATGACACTCGCCATGAACACTCATCTTAACCCCTTAAGGACACATGACATGTGTGACATGTCATGATTCCCTTTTATTCCAGAAGTTTGGTCCTTAAGGGGTTAAGCCACCGAGTTAAACGTGTTTATAATTGCACTGTACACTCAAATTTAAGAGTATTTTCCCACGCATGACAAGTTATCACCTAACCTTTTTTTTTTGTCCACCCTGTACCACATTATGCTACGACATTTATGTAGATCCTGATACTTTAACACAAAAAACGTGCAATGCCTTCAATGCCATATTGTTGTATTTATGTGTGTAATGTTCAGTTTGCTCCTGTTGTTGTGGCAAAGCAAACTCATCTGTTCATCATATGCACAAATAAAATAAAGAATGAAGAAAAAAAAATGCCAGTCAGTACTGTTCAACCACTTATTAAGAAGTGGAAAATGTGGGAATCTCTTGATACCAAGCTAAGGTCAGGTAGACCAAGAAATGTGTCAGCCACAACTGCCAGAAGAATTGTTCGGAATACAAAGAAAAACCAATAGGTAACCTCAGGAGAAATATGGTGTGGTTATTTCAAGGAGCACAATACGATACTTGAACAAAAATGAGGTGCATGGTCGAGTTAACCAAAACAAGCCTTTACTGCACCAATGCCACAAAAAAGCCTGGCTACAATATGTCCGAGAACACCTTGACACACCTCACAGCTTCTGGCACACTGTAATTTGGAGTGACGAGACCAAAACAGAGCTTTATGGTCACAACCATAAGCGCCAGCTTTGGAGAGGGGTCAACAAAGCCTATTGTAAAAAGAATACCATCCCCACTGTGAAGCATGGTGGTGGCTCACAGATATTATTTTGCAGGGTGTGAGCTCTAAAGGCATGGAGAATCTTGTGAAAATTGATGGCAAGAAAACACTGACAATTTGCATTCTTCTGCGCAACGGCTGCCCATGGGTTGATCTTGGACTTTCCAGCATGACAATAACCCTAAGCACAAGGCCAAGTTGACCTTGCAGTGGTTACAGCAGAAAAAGATGAAGGTTCTGGAGTGGCCATCACAGTCTATTGACCTTAATATCATCGAGCCACTCTAAATTGCCTATACTTTTGTCATTACCAAAAATGTAACTAGCACACGAAATTAATTTCACAAGTGTTCATCAGTTCAAAGGTTCCTTGCCTCATCCCAAATTAATTCATGTATCTCTGTTAATATACTGATGTCCACAGAGAGTACCTAGTTTGTAGGTTTACGCTCATAACCTTCCAAGAATATTCTTGGGATGTTTCAGCTTGTTTGAAGTCCAATTGTCCAGTGTTTTTGGAGTAAATAGTCCAGCTCATGCTCTGTACTGGTTGTATGTAATGTGGGTGCTTGCAATATGTTTTATGTTTGCTGGCTGCATGTATTGGGTGCGTGTTGCGTGCTGGCAGAATGTAATATGTTTGTTTTGTGCTGTATGTAATGTGTGCAGGTCTTATGACCTGACTGTATGTCATGAGTGTGTTGTGAGCTGCCTGTATTTATGATTTACATACGATTCCAGAAGTACGCTGGAGGTACTCTTTGGAAATCAGCTCTGTAACCATCATGGCTTTCTTTATTTTCCATTACCGGTACTATTAACAAATGGAAAATTACCTATTTATTTGAATTTATTTTTCTCTCCAAGAAACAATGTCGAAATGTATAGTGAGCAGGTGCCGGAGTTATACCGAAAACAGGGAAGAAGAGGGAATAATTCTTCATTACTTTCCCTATAATCCACAGCTTGTCCTGAAATAGCTTGAGTGAACTGGCCAAGGTTTTGAAAACATTGTCAAGGTTGTTGAAATTATTTGATAGGAAACACCATAACAAGTACAGAATTTGCTCTAGGCATTTTGATGACATCTGTTTTCAGGTTAAAGCTGTGAAGCGGTTTTTAAAGGCTGCTCTACCTTCAAAATTCGCTTTTTAAGTACATCTCCCCTCTATTACAGAGGATTTATTACACAAGCATGATCATAAAAGTGCAGTGGATATAAGCACGTTTACTGCCTTTTCATCTGGAACATTTTTGCAGCACGGCAACATTTTCTGCAATGCTTACAACATGCACAGAGTAAATTAAAAATACCTGAGAGATAGCCGTACAAATATATAGATTGCACCCTTGTGGCTCTCTCTCTTGTTTTACTGTATGCATCCCACGCTTTGTTTTGCAAAGTCGCCATATGTATTAGCTTGCATATTCTCATTGCATGTTCTTGGCGTTGCTTACTGTGATGAGACCAATCTCACCACTGTGCAATGGAGGAGCCTGGTTGCCTGCCTGCTGCCTTTTGACTATGGACCGGCATTTAAATACTTTATTTTCCTATGCAGAAAGGTCTATTCATGTATTTCTGCTCTGGCGTTCGGTAGATTCTCGGATTTACTGAATGAACTCATTTAACCCAGATAGCTATGCCATGGAGCCTATTTGTGTAATAAAATACTTTAGCTCCATGGCAATTGAACTGTATGTGTGTGGTCTGAGAGCCATTCAGCAATAATGTGCACTCAGACCTAAGCTATCTGAGGATATGTTGCATGTCTGTATTTTATGTAATAAATGTAACCTTGTGTATTTTACTGTCTTTTTACTGCCATGTGCTTAATGGAGTTTTGCCTCTGTCCTTGGAGATAATTGGATTACTTCCCAATTATCTCCAGGACAGAAGACTCTGTGGAACTGGTTTTGGACAGAAAAGCCATGCTTTCTTTGGTCACAAAGGACTTCGATCTATCTTTTGAACCAAATGTGGATGATTTTGACATATGTTCATATCTGGAGTATGCTGATTCTGAAAATGTAAGTTTTATGTGAATGTGATGCATACTTTTAAAGTTATGAATAATGTGGAAAAACTATTTCTCTGCCTGTGATAATTACATTATCCATTGTGTAAGGTAATTGTATCACAGGCAGAGGGAGGATTTTGTGTGGGAGTGTCTGAGTGTATTGTACGTGTTTATTGGTTGTTTTCCAAAACCCTGTGGGTGGTACTAATGTGTATATAAGAATAAACCCACAGCTCTGTCTGTTCACTGCTTGACCCTCAACACGGAGCTTTGTCTCGTTCTTGGGGGGATTTACTGTATGCTGTTCCAGTTTGACTGCTAGGAGTGTAAACCTATTTGTATGGTTTTTCCTATTTGGCTGTTTACAGCATTCGTATGGTTCCGGTTCAGCTGTTTACGGCATTCGTATGCTTCTCCGGTTCGGTGGATTGGTGTCTACAGAAGCTGCCTGTATATCTGGAAGGGAATATCTCCTAAACGGCTGTTAACCCCTTTTATGACTGGGAGTGCCGTTACACTTACTATAGGTCACCCTGCATTGGGTTGTTATAAGTTTTTTTTTTTATTTCTCTATTTACTCTAGGCGTGGTTTCATTGTATGCCTGGCACATTGTTTTTTTTTCACATACTCAGAACAAGGTTACACTATATATGAGTGGTTTTACAGTTATGCCTTGCGGTTTTGCCCCACAAACCTTTGCATGGTTTCTTTCCATACTTATGCATCCTTTCACTGTCCACCTTACGTTCGGTTTCACTGTATGCCCTTATGTGGTGGTTTCCAATAGACACTCTATATGGAGGTGCTACCACACACTCTGCACCTACTTTATTATGCCTTATGCACAAATTTTACAGCCACAGGGGTGGTCTGGTATAAGCTCTACCAGTATACACCCTTTGCATGGGTAATATGATTCTCCTTTCTTTTGGTTCAATAGGCCTTATTTTACTGGTTTTCTGGTCTTGACTATGCAATATTTGGTTTCTTAGGCTTATTTCATTTTAGTACCTGTTGCACTGGACACTTTGGCATTTCACCAGAGGAATAATATAGGATGCATTGTTTATGTTTTATATGTTTGTTACACTGTTTATAGAGGGCCTAGCTATATGCACGAATCACTGCAGGTGTCAGAATTCCTAGGTGCCGAGTTTAGTTAAGCATGTTGGGTATCTTATGAGGGCTTTCCTATAGCTTTAGGTATAGGTTTGTTGAATAGTTTTCTCTCCACAGCCCAAACAGTTAGTGCCTCGCTATGCAGCCACTCTTGCTAGTCAGGGCCTCACATGTCATGGCCTATTGGTCTTGAATCATATAATTGTCACTGAGAGACCAATTTCCGGTGAGGAATTGGCCTCTCGTGACTCAATTCTGCTTGGAAACAAGTTAGGTCTTCACAATTACCTATGGTAGGTTAATTGTTTCAGCACTTGATTACGGTTAGGTCAGCCCATACCCAAGAAAGTCTTTATTCATAAAGAGATTTTCAATGAGGAATAATCTTTTTGTTTGTCTGTGTTATGCGTTGTAACCATTATATGTTTTCCTTCTCCGTTTCTGGCTAGTAGCAATTTTGGCAAGACTTTCAGCGGAAGGATGGGGCAATAGGTTTACCATTCTCACTCAGCAGTTAGGTAAAAACAGAATGCCACACCTATACCGCATTCTTATTTTTGCATATTCTCACATTTTGTTCTGATGCTTTGATATTGTGTGTAGATGTGGTTATTTGGGATAATAAATACCACAACAATTACTGCCGCCCAAGAGTAGAAGGAATTTTAGCACAGGGCTTAAAGGACCACTATAGTGCCAGGAAAACAAACTCGTTTTTGAAAAATCACAGTGAAACTGCTATGTTTTCAGCTGCAGGGTTAACCCTAGATGGACCTGGCACCCACACAACTTCATTGAGCTGAAGTGGTCTGGGTGCCTATAGTCCTTTAAGTGTGTGTGTTTGTATTACACAGCCATGTTACAGTGCTGACACTCATTCCGTGTGAGCCCCGTTGCGGGTTAATAAGTGTGTAAAGGTTTATGAGAATACCACTTTCTATTTCATTAGAGATTTTTCCTTTTAGCTGGCAGCAAAAGGGTGAACTCTTAGTGCAGGAGAGCTTACATACTAATGGCAATTGGAGTGGTGCTAAAAACCTCCAGTTATCTAAATGTGCATAGGGATAGTGCACAGGTAACTTTTTTTGTACTATGCATTTGGGTTGACTTTTACAACCATTGCTGCTGCCCAAAAGTAGTGGGAGTTTAAGCACAGGCAGGGACAGATTTCCCATAAGACCACCAAGGCCATGACCTCAGGCATGAGGTGGCAGCACGACAGATGGGAAGATCAAATATCTCCAATACCGGCCAGCCCATCTCATACAGAGGGAGCAGGTCCCATGCCGCGCAAATAGGAGAATACTGCCCTGCTTTTTCTCCTTCTCGGCGGGCTGCTGAGGGTAAGGCTATGACAGAACCAGCGCGACCTCCTCCATGCATGCGAGGGAGGTAAAATGGTCAAAAGAGGACTGCCAGCACAGAAGGCCTGCAGCAAAGAGCTATTAGCCTCCCCTATTCTTCTCACCCTCCACTCAAACTAGGGCACAGTGCTATCCACACGCCTGCCCAACAAGGGATCTGCCAGGCCAGCAGCAGCCATCCTTGCCCAGCGACCAGCTACCTGTCCGCGTGTTTGCAATGTTCTTCACAAAGGCCAAAGTTTTTATTTAAAAAAAAAGTGTACTTTTAAACTGTGGGAGAATATGAATGTGCACATATGTAGGCATGTATATTAGTATATATGAATTAACATTTATACACTCTGTACATACACGATAATCAGAATATAAAATTACCATAACACACATGCATTAATATATACGTGTATAAATGTGAGGGGCATATTGCGGAAACTAAACTTGGGGCAGCAAGTAGAGACATGTGAGGCCCTGATGAGCAGGGGTTAGCTCTTTGGGCTGTGAGGAGAAAACGCCCGTGAATAAGGATGGGAGTTGGCCTCGCAGGTCCCTTATCTGATGGCACAAGAAGCCAAAGCACTACCTGTGGGCAAGATTTACTCTGTATATTTCCGCCGCCGCCTGATACTTCTAGACACTGGACGGAGCTTCCGCTGTCGAGAACGGTCAATCCTCCCAGCCTTTACCAGTGACGGCTGCAGGGAATTGGCTCTGTCTATGTTGGATCCAGCGGTCTCCTCCATAGACGTCAAAGCTGTTCTCGTGGGCATGCGCCAAAGCACAGCACGGACGATGGCTCAAGAGGAACCGCTGGGAGATGGCGGTGCCCACGAGGGCCAGATTCAGGTTAGTAGAACTCACCTTTGCCGGCCCCCCTGTACCCCCAGCGGCGATGTCACCATTGGGGTCTTTGCCATTCCTACAAAGCTCCCAGAGGTGACAGTGCTGCTTTATTTAATAGTGATTGTATTGACACCAATGCCAGCTCAGTCTTGACTGATCCTACCCCAATCAGACTAAGCGTTCACAGGGCGGCCTTGTCAGAACCAGTTTGGATCAGATAAAATAAGGTCACCTCTCTAACGGTGACATTCACTGCGGCTCCTCCAGCACGCTACCCCGCCCCAGTCACGTGCTCGGTCAGCACGGCGCTACCAGAAACCAGCAACGTCCCACACGTCACGCTGCGCGCTGCGGCATGACGTGCACCTAGCCACCGGGCCCCGCCCCCTCCTCAAAACCCCAGACCCAATGAGAGCGTTCGACCGTTGCGGACTCTGACGCTCCGACCAATCGGCTCGTTGCAGAGCGGCGAGGGGGCGTCGCGGTGACGTCACGGAAGGACAAATTCATTAGGTCTGGAGGACGTTCGCTCTCTGTCAGCCGGTGAGGGGGCAAGTGAGCGCCATCTTAGGAGGTGAGTGCTGCGCGCTGGCTGCGGCGGTGATGCCGGGGTGGGCGCGCGCTTCGCTGTGTGCTGGCGGTGACCCGCCGTGTGGGGGTGTTGCCGTTCACGATGGATGGGAAGCGGGGTATGGGTGCTCAGCGGTCACCCCGCCCGGCGGCCCTGCGTGCGGTACAATGGCTGACATTGAGGCCCTGCGTGCGGTGCAATGGCTGACATTGAGGCCCTGGTATAGGGCTCTCCCAGTACAGACTGCGTTAGAAAGGGGACCGCCAGGGTCAGTCACTGAGCGCCTATAGCAGCCATTCCGTGTATCAGAGTGAGTCTCTTATCGCAGCGCTTCGCAGTAGGGGGCAATGTACTAACATAACGCATGCCTAGGGGAGCAATGTACTAACATAACGCAGTGTTTGTTCACGCCGAGCATTGCTGCATACCGCGGGGATATCGTCTACCTTTGTAGCGGTCGAACCGTTGCTGCTCTGGAGGGATCTCGTTTTTCTTTACTCTGAATATAACCCATAGTATACTTGTGAATGCAGATTTTTGCCTAAAAATGCAAATGTGATTTGTGTTCCCTGTATATCAGTGGTTCCTAACCCAGTCCACAAGTACCCTCTACCACTCCAGGATTTAGGGATTACTCAGTTGTGTCTAAGGTGCTTTTAGTAAGGGGGGGGGGGGGGGGGGGAGGGCATCAGATAGGACAGAGTAATCCTAGACTGTTAGGGGGTATACTTAGGGACCTGGTTGGGAATCTATATGATTAGACACTGTAGGCACCCAGAACGATTCATTGCATTGAAGTGGTCTTTGTGTAGTGCCCCTGTCCCCTTAACCCTGCAATGTAAAATATTGCAGTTTTAGTGCCAGTTACTGCCTCTAAATATTAACTCTGAAACATGACACCGGACGTCCTCGCACTCTGCATGTCCAGCATCTTGCAAATCCTCATAAGAAAGCATTGATTTAATTATTTCCTATGGGGAAAGCCATTGAGCCAGCACTGGGGATCAGGTAAGTGGGAAGGGTCTTTAGCCCTTTAATTGCCGCAGGTGAGAATTCAAGGTGGATTCAAAGTTAACTTAAAATTTTAAGGTCAAAATAGCTGAATGAAAGACATTCTGTAAGTCAGCTATGCATCCCCTTTCACTAATCGGGATTTAAATTTGAAATTCACTTTCAATTCTATCTTTAGTCAATAATACTGTTGGAAGTGCGTTTTTATTAAGGGTTTGGGTGGGTAATTGCGGAGAGGTATCAACAGGATTGTAACTGGTGGACCAGAATAGTTGAGCTAGAAAAACTGGTGAGCCAAGAATCTTTTTCAGGTCAGTTATTTTGCTCCACCGTTTGCAGTTTGTTTGAATCTTCCCATATACTTGGCTAGTCAACAATCCTTTTAGACTACACTTTTAATTTTATTTTACATGATGATATTGCGTATTATAAGCCAAGCTGTGAATAATAAGGAATTTTATTTTTTAGGTCAAAACTGGCTGAAATCAGTATAAAGATATAGTATTCCAATTTAGCTGTGTTGACTTAAAACCTAATTATTTAGTAATACTAATTTTTAATTATTATGAAACTTTTGTGCAGTGCCTGTAGAAGGGTTTTAATTTGTTTGTTTCGGATTACCCTTTTTGCTCTTTAGTCTCAACCATTGCATGTCATCTAGTTGTAAGTGATATGGGAGTGAGGGAGACTCGTGATGGTTTTTTTTTTTTTTGGCTCAGTTTTATGGACGTGTCCATTACTTTTAAAGTTTTTGGGTACTTATGAAGTAAAGGCAAGGCTGTTTAACACAATATTCTGCCTGTTTTTTGGTTAAGTAGATGTAATATATTGCTGTGTTTCTTTTATTAATGGCTTATTTCTCTATTTATTCACAGCTGTCAAAATGTATTCATCTGTAGCGCAGCTAGCCCGGGTAAATCCCTTCAGTGCTCCTCACTTCCAACTGGGACAAGACTCTGTAACTTCCAGGAAATGTACTAACCCTCAGGCCCAACCCACTCGTCACCTTGCTGCTGCTGCTGTACAAGATGGTATGTTGATCCTAATGACATTGAATTCACTTTAGCTGTCATTACTACTTAAACTGATTTTCTCCTGAATGTAATTAGTGGCTATACAACCCCAGCTACATGGCTTTACAGTGACTTTATCTACCGTCTTTGGGTGTTCTGCACAACCCAATAACTAAAAAGTTGGCTCTGGGCGGTATGATTTAAAGTGACAAAATACCCATGGCTTGGCTCTCCCTACTTTCATTTTAAATTATGAAAATACTGTATTAACACTTTAATGCAGAAAGGATGTAAACTAAAAGAGGTAACCATGAATCTAAATGAAAATGATGGTGCCAATGTAAACTTTATGTATTTTATTGAAGGTATTTGGCCTAAAGAATTATTTGTATTTTTAGGATTTCAAATTTATAGGGGTGGTCTGTTTTTTTTCTCCCAAAATTAAAATATTTTGAATCACTGTATTTTAAAGTGTATTTCCCTTTTAAAGTTTTCATAAAGGTAGAACAACTATTAATTACATCTTTGATATTCTAAAACAGTCATAATCTATAGACTGACTAGACAACGTAGGGCTACTTTTTCTCTAAGTGCTGATCTTTGGCAGTTGGCAAAGGTTGTACAGAGCTTAGACAAGGTTCATGTTTCAATTCCAAATCGCATTTTCCCACAATCCTCCGTAAAATTGATACCCAGATGTTGTAGAACTTCAACTACCATGATTTGCATGCTTTTAGAATGAGAAAGCAATCACCAAAGCTGTAGTTTTAAAACATCTGGGGTCTACCTTTTGGGCACCCCTGCTTTAGACATACGTGGATGAGCACAAAATGGGAGTACCCAGGTGGTCTTTAAAATTTTTATACATATGTTTACAGTGTTTATTCCAAGTGCTTAGCCTGGTAAGAGGTTAGATTTGTAAATTTTGTTTCTACCTGTCAATTTTAATCAAACAGATGAATATAGCTGTGCTTACGGATCGGCAAAATTCTTTGCTCTCTGTGGCTTTGGTGGAATCATAAGCTGTGGTACAACTCATACTGCAGTAGTCCCTCTAGATCTGGTTAAATGCAGGATCCAGGTTTGTCTCAGCATGGTTCCCACTAAATGATTGCTGTAATATAAACTAACTGATTTGGCAAGCTTGTTTATTACTAAATATGAACGTCGAGTGTTTTTACTTAAAGCATGGTGTGTATTAATATTTATACTACAGGTGATTACAGCTGTGAATATGGTTCAACACAGTTTTATGCAATGTGTGGCTTTGGTGGCATCCTCAGTTGTGGTATAACTCACACTGCTGTCGTACCGTTGGATTTGGTGAAATGTCGTATTCAGGTGGGTATATCACACAATACCATAACTGTTTTAATGTTTTGTTTTTTAAAATGTCTTGTGTAGGTGAAAAAAGAGATTTTTTTTTTTTAAGGGTCACTCAAAGTACCATTAATGCTATAGTTTGCTTCCATCGGGATTCTGCAGCCCAGAAGCTCTCTTGACTGAGCAAGCAAGGCCCATTGGTGCATAACTTTGTAGGCTGAGAGCAATCAGCTGACACTCTCAGCCAGTAATTAGTTCAGCATGGCATAGATTAACTAAGTAGCTTTTGCTCCCTGTACTAGAAGAGCGTCAGGGACCGGCTGACCCCAGATGAGAAGTTAAGCATTAAGTCACCCGCAAACTGTTTACTTATGGTGGATTGGCAATAGACACAACAACCACAATAGTGCACTGTAGTGGTTATGGTATTTAGCGTGTACCAGAACCATGAAAATAGAAATTGATAAAATTTGGGGGCTTTTAAAGGGAAACTCTAGGCACCAAAAGCGACTACAGTGTGAAACCTAGGCACCCACAGTCCGACCCTGCTTCAAATATTGGTAAAGCAGAAGTTCATATTAATGCATTGGTGATATTAATCCAGTTCATGTTTTGATTTATTTTCATTAAGTGAAAGTGTCAGACTGCTCCTTTTTTAAACTACCTGGTTAAAACCTTTTTGTATGTGTCCCTTGTGTCTTTCACATTGACTCTGGGTGATATGACTTGTGCAAACGTAGAAGTACTGAAAAACATGCTCCCTTAGATCCACCTTTGTGGATGTCCTTCTTATGCTGAGCAGCGAATAGCTGTTTCAGGTAAGAGACATCCAACAACTTTTCTGGTTGTACAGTTGAAGGTGCTTGAGTCATTGGCATGTGAAATTACTATACCTGTATTGGAGGCTGTTAATGTTCTGATGGCAGTGGCTGCAACGTTGTTGTATGCCATGTTCCACTATCAGAGCTTTGCTGACAAACGGACACTTGCACACTTTATTGTAAAGATTTATATATAATGTGCTATGCAGTAACACTGACTATTAGCTAGTATGTATTGTTATGCCAGTGTTGTGAATCAAGTGATATTCTATGCTTTTTGCACACAGATATTTATCATTCATGTGACTAAAATAAGTGTTTTATTTTATTCACAACAGGATGTTGCTTGCTTACAGACCCCTTTTTTAAATATCTATTCCTTTGTGTTATTTTACTTGGTCTGATGAAGAGCCTTGCATTTCCTTGCTGCAGTGCCAGCATTGAAGCTGACTAAGCAGTATGTGTTTTTTATAGTCCTATAACGCTGTAACCACCTTTTGGTCAGCTGTCACGTCTTCAGCTTTTATATTTCTAATATTCAGGGTGCTTTATCACCACCCTCCTACACTGCAAAATCCTAGATGGATGTACAGATCCCCAAACAGTTTTTGTACAGCGTACATATCTTGTGGTACTTGTCTTCTCTTCTGACTGTGATAAATGGCTTATTACGCCAACTTTTCTGGCAGTGCTGTACAATACTATAAAGGGACAATTTTAACAATCAGTGAAGTATGTATATAAACAAGAGGTTGATCAGAACCCTGTTTGAAAGAGCTTATAATATAGCCACTTTATAATTTTTGATCCTGCATGCTTTGAATTTTGAAATTTAGTGTTGTCACAGTATTCTGGAAAACTGCAGAGGCATGTGCAGTACTAGTACTCTGGGCAATATATTCATTTCATACTCTCGTAGCCAGGTGGATTTCAAAGATTATCTTTTACTTAAAGGAATACTCCAGACACCAAAACAACTCAATCTCAATGAAGTTACGATTAAGTTCTCGAGCAGTTTAAGCACAGAAATGCCTCCAGCACCGGTCACCACTCCTCCTCTGGTGGATGATGCTCTCAATCAGTGACTCCCCATTCACTAAACTGGATTGCAAAGAAACATACATGTTCATTTTTCTGACTTTATAGTCAAGAGAACCATTGTAGCTGAATCCAGTGTTTCTGGTGTCTATAGCTTGTCCATGCAGGCTTTTCAATGTAAACACTGCCTTTTCAGGAAAATAGCAGTGTTTACATTGCGCTTAGTAACCCCTCTAGTGGCATTCACTCAGGCGGCCACTAAAGGGGATTCCTAGTCCAGTTATGATCTCCGCGATGGAGGAGGTGTGAGTTAAATCACCCTTTTATTACACAGAGAGCGGTTCGGTCATCTAAATAGACATTTCTAAAACATGTTTATTCCTGACACTATATTGTTCCTTTGATTCAGGAGTTCTCAATCCAGTCCAAGGACCCCCTACCAGTCCAGGATTTAGGGATTACCCTGTTGTGTCTAAGGTTTTTGTCCCCTCCTATCCCCCACCTAAAAACACATTAGACACAGCAGGGTAATCCCTAAATCCTGGACTGTTTGGGGGTCCTTGAGGACTGGGTTGAGAATTTTAATTACAGGAGGTTACTGTAGGGTCTAGAAGGCTATAGTAAAAGAGCAGAAGATAAGAAATTTTTACTAAAACATAATGTGCAATAAAGGAAATTTAAACATTAGATCTCTTACACAAATTGTTTAGGAAGGCTGTGCAACTTGCATATTCAGGGAGGTGTGACCAGAGTTTTATAAACAAAGTGATTTAACTAAATGGTAGAGTATTAAGCATATATTAAACTATAAATAAGGGCATAATGTATACGCCCAAACTGCTTAATTGAGCTAAAGTTGTTTTGCTGCCTATAGTTTCCTTAAAGGACCACTCTAGGCACCCAGACCACTTCAGCTTAATGAAGTGGTCTGGGTGCCAGGTCCAGCTAGGGTTAACTAATTTTTTTATAAACATAGCAGTTTCAGAGAAACTGCTATGTTTATCAATTAGTTAAGCCTTCCCCTATTTCCTCTAGTGGCTGTCTCACTGACAGCCTCTAGAGGCGCTTGCGTGATTTTCACTGTGAAAATCAGTGAGAGCACGCAAGCGTCCATAGGAAAGCATTATGAATGCTTTCCTATGTGACCGCCTGAATGCGCGCGCAGCTCTTGCCGCGCGTGCGCATTCAGCCGACGGGGAGGAACGTAGGCGGAGAGGAGGAGGAGAGCTCCCCGCCCAGTGCTGGAAAAAGGTAAGTTTTAACCCTTTTCCCCTTTCCAGAGCCGGGCGGGAGGGGGACCCTGAGGGTGCCAGGAAAAAGAGTATGCTTTCCTGGCACTAGAGTGGTCCTTTAATTGCTAAATCTTCAAACTTGATTTGATGATTTTCTAATTTAGTAGATAAACTGCCATTATCACAAGGGTGTATCATTTTCATTGTACATTTAATGTGTGGATTATATTCTTTTTAAAATTGGTGTTAATGCTGCCTTTTATATTTCACTCACTGACTTTATTTTCCCAAAAGAAAAGCTGTTTTACTCTTTACCAGTAATCAGTGCATTCCATAAATCTGTTGCACGTGGTTGTGGTGCTCGGAGTGTTTGTTAAAATATGCATATTTTTATTTTTCATTCTGATTCACCTACCCATGTTCATGTAAGCAGATTTTGTATGCTCTGACTAGTTCATGGCCTGGCACTTTAATGGCGGACACTATTTTTTTTTTTTTGTTTTTTTAATATTTACATTAATGTGTTCTGAATTGCATGAATTCTCTGATCTCTTGAAACTGTTGAATGTCGGTTTGTTGACCTTGTTCTGTTCTTTTGGTTGTAAACCAATATTAAAATTTTTTTTTTTTTTAGGTGGACCCCAAAAAATACAAGAGCATCTTCAATGGCTTCTCTGTAACTCTTAAAGAAGATGGAGTTCGTGGTCTTGCAAAAGGATGGGCACCAACATTCATAGGATATTCCATGCAGGGCTTGTGCAAATTTGGTTTCTATGAAGTGTTCAAAGTACTGTACAGCAATCTTCTAGGGGAGGTAAGTAAACGTTATTATGGCTGATCATTATATAAAGAATCAATAGACTGATTAATACTCTATGTATATTCTTGTTGGCTACATCCTTGTGTATTTCCTATGCTCCAAAGGCATCACTGTGTCTGGATCTCGTATAGCTTTGTGTACTTGTGCAAGTTTGCCCTCAGCAGGCTATAGTGTAACATAACATGTTTGTCAATTTTTTTTAGGAAAATACTTACTTGTGGCGTACAAGCCTCTACCTAGCTGCATCTGCCAGTGCAGAGTTTTTTGCTGATATTGCTCTGGCTCCAATGGAAGCTGCAAAGGTGCGCATTCAAACACAACCAGGTTATGCAAATACTCTGAGGCAAGCTGCACCCAAGATGTATGCAGAAGAAGGGATCTGGGCGTAAGTAGACAGTGATTTATGATTCGTAAGCTTGATCTTATGTCTCAATCAACATGCTCCCTTAGATCCACCTTTGTGGATGTCTACCTGGTCCTGAGTTCTGCTTGATGTTTTCTAGCAGTTCCAGGTCAGGGATATCCAGCAACTTTCTGGTTGTACAGTTGAAGGTGCTTGAGTCATTGGCATGTGAGATGAATATACCTGTATGGCGGCATTGAGTGCTCTGCTAGCAGTGGTTGCAACATTGTTGTATGCCATGTTCCACTATCAGAGCTTTGCTGACACACGGACATGTGCACACTTTTGGTTTTGTAAATGTTTAGATATAATGTGCTGTGCAGTAACACTGATTATTAGATAGTATGTATTGTTATGCCATCGCTGTATATCAAATGATATTCCATGCTTCTTGCAAAAAGACATCTTTTCTCTTGAAGTTGATTTTTTTAAATAGGCAGAGTTTGGTCATGAGAACTTAGCCAGCTTTTGAATCACTTGCCTTGTGCTTTTGGGTAATTAAAAAGTGTGGAGGGTATAAAAAGAAGAAATTCACAGCGTATTTGTGGGCAGTTAAATTAATATACTGCAAGGATGATCCCTGCAAAATTGGGGTTTTAGAAAAGTTATAAAATGCTGTTCTAATGTGAATTTTTTTTAATTTATTTTTTATTCTCTGCAGAGCGGGTCTAGGGACATAATGCTGCATTATAGCACTATAGTGTCATAAATAAATGTTTATATTCCTGACACTATAGTATTTAATGGCACTCACTTCCAGATTACCCTACACAGCCAGGCACTGCTAATTTATATATTTAGATTTAAGTCTTCTACATAACCATTCATTGTTTCATTAACGATTCATTAATCGGGATTGGGTGGAATTTATGCTTTAGTGCCACAGATGTTGGTGCGAAATCTCTCCTAATGTGAGCAATGGTCGGAAAAACTATTGCCAAGGATTTCACACTATATTTGCAGAATTTCAATATCTGCCTGCTAATCATGTTTATTTTTTCCTGCAGTTTCTACAAAGGTGTTGCTCCTCTTTGGATGAGGCAGATTCCATACACTATGATGAAATTTGCCTGCTTTGAACGTACAGTTGAAGCTCTGTATAAATATGTTGTTCCAAAGCCCCGAAGTGAATGCTCAAAGGGTGAACAGTTGATTGTTACGTTTGTGGCTGGTTATATTGGTAAGTGTATCATGCTAATCTGTGGTATGTGTTTTTTGTTTTTTGTATTCTATATGTTCTTTCCAATATAAAAGGGTGGATTGTACTCCAGTCATCACTATAGCATGTATCTCTCAAATTGGGCTATTTTCAATACCCTCTTTAAAGGGGTAAATAAGACCAAATTACATCTTGAACAAAGTGAATTTTGGATCCTAGTTGCAGGAAGGTTACTCTGGTGTACTTTTGAAATATTTCTCACAACCTCTTTATTTTATTTTTATAGCTGGTGTGTTCTGCGCTATTGTTTCTCATCCTGCTGATTCTGTGGTCTCTGTTCTGAACAAAGAAAAGGGTAGCACTGCTGGGGAAGTTTTGAAGAAACTTGGGCCCAAAGGTACGTTCTGCAACTTCATCAACATTCCTTTTGAACATTAATAATTTTTCAGTAAATGTAAACCTACATATCTTTCCTGTCTTTCAGGAGTCTGGAAGGGATTGACTGCCCGTATTATTATGATTGGTACCTTAACTGCTCTTCAGTGGTTTATCTATGACTCGGTGAAGGTCTACTTCAGACTCCCTCGTCCTCCTCCCCCTGAGATGCCAGAGTCCTTGAAGAAGAAGCTTGGTCTCACTGAATAAACAAATGGACATTAATCATTCAGATTTCATCGACACTTTAAAGATTTTTATAAATTCAACCATGTAGGGTCTGCCTCCTATCAGATATTATGTGTTGTGCTTACACTCTGCTTGGTAGCCCAAATGCTGTCAGTTGGTTTTACCACAGTACATGTCTGTTTTAAAATAAACAGAAGCTACATAACACAATGTTTCATTATTTCATATATGATGTGGTGGTGGTTGACTTGCTCTGGTGTGTGGGTGTGTATATGTATGTATGTATGTATGTATATATATATATATGTAATTTAAGCAGTAAAGTTCCATGTTTAATTTTCAAGTTACATCATGTTAAATCTGTTATTGTCATCTGCAAATAATTTATAGCATGTATTGCCCACTGCAAGGTCATTAATAAAGACTCTGATCAAAAATACAGCACAAAGCCTTATATTAAATTTGCAATACATGTATTTTCCCATAAACGTTCATTATAATCACAAGCTCCTCTGCCACATACTTATGCAGCGGTTTGAAGGCCAGACTTCTGTTTACAGACTATGGCCTAATGTCACTTTGGGGAGGTGTATGTGGGCCAGGAGCTCTGTCATAAGCATTCTAATTACTTCAGCATGCTTAAGGGACACTCTGGGTACCATAGCAACTTTAGCTTAAAGAAACACTATAAGTTTAGGGACACAAATATTTTCCTGATCCTAAAGTGTTAAAATCACCATTTGCCTCCCTAAATATAGGAATATCTTACTTGTATTCCAGTCTGCATTGCTACCGCCAATGTCCGGCAAGTCGGAAATCATTTCTGTGATTCAATAACAATGCTTTCCAATAGGATTGGCTGGTATTGTCAAATAGCCCTGGCCTGCAGAGGGTGGAGAAACTGAATGGCAGTACTGCACACTGTACAGCACTATCACAGGAAGCACCTCTAGTAGCCATCTAAGGAGTGGCCAGTGGAATTATCCCTAGGCTGTAATGTAAACACTGCATTTACTCTGAAAAGACTGTTTACTGCAGAAATCCTGAAGGGAATGATTATACTCACCAGAACAAATACATTAAGCTGTAGTTGTTCTAATGACTAGTGTCCCTTTTAACGTCATGACACTGCTGTCTCCATGCATTAAGGGAAGCTTAACCCCTTAAGGACTGAGCCAAATGTACACGTTGTGAACAAAACTTAAACAAAACCTGGCATTTGCGCTATGTCTGTCCAACCGTAATTCACCTCTTTCATATTAAATGCACCCCTCCTTATTGTATATCATTTTATTCAGGGGAAACAGGACTTTCATTTAATATCAAATATTTAGCTATGAAACCTAATTTAATATGGAAAAATAAATGGGAGAAAATAAGAAATTAATTTATTTTAGTTCTACATGACATTTTAACTGTCAATGTCATACGATTTGCTTTTACTGCAATAAAATACACATTTGTATTCAGCAAAGTCTTATGTTTAAAACAGTACCCTCTATGTACAGGTTTTATGGTGTTTTGGGAAGTTACAGGGTCAAATATAGCACATTACATTTGAAATTCGCCAGATTAGTTATGTTGTCTTTGAGACTGTATAGTAGCCCAGGAATAAAATTTACACCCATAATGGCATACCATTTGCAATAGTAGACAACCCAAGGTATTGCAAATGGGGTATGTCCAGTCTTTTTTAGTAGCCATTTGGTCACAAACACTGGCCAAAGTTAGTGTTAGTATTTGTTTGTGTGTAAAAAATGCCAATTTTGGCCAGTGTTTGTGATGAAGTGGCTACTAAAAAAAAGACTGGACATACCCCATTTGCAATACCTTGGGTTGTCTACTATTACAAATGGTATGCCATCATAGGGGTAATTTTCATTCTTGGGCTATAGGGTCTCAAAGGCAACGTAACCAATCTGGCGAATTCTAATGTGAAAAAAACGAAACACAAACCTTATATTTGACGCTGTAACTTTTGAAAACACCATAAAACCTGTACATGAGGGGTACTGTTGTACTCGGGAGACTGCTGAACACAAATATTTGTTTCAAAATAGTAAAAAGTATCACTGCAATAATCTCATCCGTGTAAGTGCTGTTTGTGCGCTTACTGTTTTGAAACGCTAATATTTGTGTTCAGCAAAGTCTCCCGAGTAAAACAGTAACCCCCCTCCCCCCCCCCCCCCGTGTACAGGTTTTATGGTGTCTTGGAAAGTTATAGGGTTAAATATAGTGCTAGAAAATTAAATTCCCTATACTTTCGGCATGGGTTGTCAGGCAGGTCCCGCTAATTGTAATTTATTAAGATACCTAATTATGTAAAAATATTACATAAATATATGTAGAATTTGTATATATAATTTTTTAAAATTTATTTATATAGATATATACATATAGATAGTTATATATACGTATATATTTATGTATATAGATATATTTCGTTCTATGTGTATTTTGATATAATATATATTATCACAATACAGTTGGAATGAAATAACACACATCTATATATTAATTATTTATATTTAATAATTTTTTAACGTATTTACATATTTTTTTTATATTCTATATATATATATATATATATATATATATATATATATATATATATATATATAATCAATCAGTATCAGTCTGTGTAATTTGATATATATATATTTATATTAATAGTAAAATACACCTAGACTGTGTGTGTGTGTATATATATATTTATTTTTTAACAATTTATTTGATTTCCAGCCAGCAGGGGGACTACCTGTCATTACATGCAGTCCCCCTGCTGGCAATGCAGCAATCCAGCTAACCCGGCCATGTGATTGTGAGGTCCTCGCAAGGACCTCACTCTCACATGGCCGGGGGGGGGGATCCCTGTAAGTAACCGCGATCGCCGGCGACTGGGTAAGTTTAAAAAAAAACAAAAAAAAACGGAGGGCGTACTATTACGCCCTGCGGCGTTTAAAGCCGCTTAGAATAGGGCGTAATAGTACGCCCTCCGGTTTTAAGGGGTTAAACATTCGATCTCCACATACTCAACAGAACAAATACAATAAGCTGTAGTTGTTCTGATGACTAGTGTCCCTTTTAATGAAGCGGTTTTAGTGTATAGATCATGTCACTGCAGTCTCCTTGCATTAAGGGAAGCTTAAACATTCGATCTCCAGGAAATGTAGGTCACATACAGGGTGAAGTGTGGCTACATGCAGTTGGTCTTCAGTAAAATTATCTATACACCAAAACCACTTCACGAAGCTAAAGTTGTTGTTTTAGTGCTTATTGTGTGTGTCTTTAATTCGAATGAGCAGAGAGTTCCTTGTTGCAGGGTTGCCTTCAGGGTTTAAATTGTTAACTTTAACTCCAAAGTCTTGTCCGGTGCCCATCCACATTTCCCTTCCCTCTTTCATTGAGTCAAAGCCTTAAATCAAGAAGCCTTGTACTGGGTGACTCTTAACATAATAGCATATTAACAGTGCCAGTTTGAGGCTTCCAAATAACAACCTTTGACGTGAATGGAAGTGGAGTGGCAGAGCGAACTGAATATTTTGGGGTTAAATGTCTAGTGTTTTAACTCCCCTGAAGTCAACCATGCTCCAGGGACTTTGTTGCATCATAACATCTTCATTCCGATGAAACTGTTATGGTGCTAGGATAGCAACTAATATTTCTATTAAACTTCTCAGTTTATCAGAACTGGGCTCTAATGTAGATCTAGCTCTAGCCCTGTTAGAGAGCTGGAAATTACATCACTTAAAGGAACACTACAGGCATAATAATGTCATCTAAATTTTAATGTGGCTGGATGCTTATGGGCACACTTTTATCTCAAGGGGTTAAACTGTTCTTCAACAGGCTTAACTTCAAAGTTGTCTCAACTCCTTACAGGTGGCAAGTGACTCTCCATTCAGAAAACTGGTGGCTTGAAAAGAAGCTTTTTTTTTTTTTTTTTTAAGCCAGTTTTGTGAATGGGGAGTCACTGGCTAAGAGCATTGTCTGATGGAACTTAGCCAATCAGCGGCACTCTGCGCTTCCTGATCCTGAAATTTCAGAAATTGTATGCCGCCTGGGCATAGTTGAGCAACTTTGGAGTTTAAGAACGGTTTAACCCCTTGAGGTAAGTGTGCCTGGGGGCCTCCTAACAGCTTCATTAAGTTATGGTGCCTAAACTGTCTCTTTAAGCATGTGAATTGTTTCTGATACTGCACATGGTCCAGTATGTACACCAGGGGTAGTCAATCTTTTAATACCTACTGCCCACTTTTGTATCTTTGGTAATGGTAAAATGTCCTTACCGCCCACCAGTGCCGCAGTAACTAATTTTTTAGAAGGGAGGGTTTCAATTTTTATTTATTTATATTTTTAAATATGTACTTAACTGTATCTATTTTTGTTTCTATGTGTGTGAGGTGCTGTGTGCGTGCGCGCGTGTGTGTCAGTGTGTGACGGGTGGTGCTGTGTGTGAGGGGGCTATCTTAATGTCTCCCCCTCCCTTCTTCTTACCTTTTTACCAGGGGGTATATATAATGCTGCAAGCCCTGGTGGTCCAGTGATGGCATGTTCGCTTTAGCCTGCAGCTACTCTGGCTGCAGGCTGATTCTCCTGTCCTCCTCTGAGCATCGGTGTGTTGCCATGGTAACACACGACAATGCTTTGACAAGTCTGCTCGCGGGAGGAACACAGACCCTCGCATGCCTTTCCCTCCCTCTGCTGGAACCAAGTGCCATCAGGCCGATTAGGGTGTTCTTTGATCTCCTCACCAGCCCGAGAGGGCTTACAGCAAGGATGGCTCTGTATGAGCCGGCAGGGGAGATTAAAGGATCTCCCCTGTCAGCCTTGGCCCACATTTTCTGATGAACCCACCACCGTCCACTTGAAATCCCAAACCGCCCACTAGTGGGTGGTAGGGACCAGGTTGACTACCCTTGATGTACACAGTACTAAAAACACAATCAAGAAACCCGATTGTCAGAATTACAAACCTGTAGTGCTGAAGTGGCTGTTTAGGTTACCGATTCCCCTCTCTGTGCAGTAAATCTTTGATCCACGCCTTTTCTCCAACGCTATGGCTAGCTCTGCCTCCATGTCTGACAGCGATGCTTTGCAATAGGAGAGCATTGTGCATGCAAGACAAAGCGCTGCGCCAATCAGCATCTCCTTACAGATGCATTGAATTGTTGCATTTCTATGGGTGAACTATGAGCCTGTTTAGTGCTAACACTGTAGGGACATGCTAGATACACCAGAAGCACTACATTAAGCTGTAGTGGTTCTAATGGCTATAGTGTCCCTTTAAGGAAGCAAAGTAATGGAGGAGGCATGATTTTAAACCTGCATGTCTGCTATTGCAAACACCTTATAGTCTCACCCTTCCCTAACTTCCTTTCCCTGTTTTTAACCCCTTCAGCGCCACTATAGTGCTAGGAAAACAACTCTGTTTTGATTTGTTCATTGTACAACAGCTGAAAGTTCTAACAATAAACCCGATTTTCAATGGGGGTCGAATAATTTTGATTACAACTGTAGCTACCTGGGGGAAAAAAAATATATATATAATTTTTGCAAATATAAACATCTTATTGTCTTGTCTGTCTATCACGAAGGTAACATGGCTTCCAGAGCTACTTTGGCCGGATGCATTAAGAGTATTTCCCTTGCCTACTCCTAGCTAAACAGGGCTTCGCCTCCTTTACTGCGTGCTCATTAGACGAGGGCCATCTAAAGCTTTATCTTTGCCTGAACTAATCGGCAACACGGCCATCCACATGTTCACTAAACACTATAGATTGAACGTACAGACCTCTGAAGAAGCATCTTTTGGGTGTAAGGTATTTTAGGCAGCAGATAAAGGAAGACTGACCCACCCTTCTCTTGGCTTCTGTGTACCTAAGTGTGCTCCCTTTCTGCAGAATAGTAAACTACATTTTTACTTATTTTATTTATAGGATTACAGGCAGTACATGTTTCTCTTAGATTTTAATAAATACTTCTGCAGTATTTTGGTGTGTTTTGTGTTTTTACTGGGGACATGGTGGTACTTTACACTATAAGCCTAAGCTTCATTTTGGGGCATTGTAAGAGTTTGACCGCTCAAATGACTCCCAAGAAGGTCACACTTTGTAAAAGTAGACACTCAGTGTATCTCATATGATGTGAGTATGTGCATTGTGCTGCCATTGTTTTTACTAGATTATGTTTGTGGTTATTTTTCATTTTCTTCATACATATTTAGTTTTTGCTTTGCATTTTATAAATCTGATATGTGCCATTGTGATTCAACCTCCCAAGTTAGGCTCATCATCTAAGATTTCTGAGTAAGACACCCCCAATATGTGCCATGTCACTATCTTGTGAAGTTATAGTGCCATATAAAAGACCTCACCATTGTAGCTTTTAAAGTGTGAATTTTCACAGATGGTTTCAAAGGGCTATGGCAGTTTGACTGTTTAAATTACAACCCAAAGCCAACCACGTGCAAAAGTAGGCATGTATGTCAGAGTACCTCATATGGCAGAGCACAACATTTCCTCTTGTTCATTAGCCATTGTCGAGTGAAATTTTAACCCTAGTGACTAGAACATCACTCCTGGTGAGTGTTCCATGGATCCATTCTGAGTAATGTTTAGGCCTGTTTAGAGGCATTGGACTTGATTTTTTTTTTTTAATGGGAATCTATCATGACTCGCCTTCCGTTCCTGTGCTGCTTTGTCTGTGGATGCTGAAGGAGTAAATCTGAGACACATCCATTTCAAATCTTTCTAAAGTTTGATTTTTTTATTTTTTTTTATAATTTTGTTTTTGATGTGCTTGTTTATAGCAAGAACAATGGTACAAACATGCATAAGAGTTAAAAGTTTCATTGCTGGATTTGTAGAAATGGTAAACAGCACAATTTTAGTAATTTAAGACGAGAGACTTAATGCAGAGCTAAATTATTAAGAGAGAAGGTAATGAGAAAAGCTTAAGCAATGCAAGTAATTTCAACTGCTTAGTGTATAGAGAGATTAAATCAGGTTGCATAGATGGAAAGATTAACAGGAGCCATCTCCACTTAAAGGACCACTCTAGTGCCAGGAAAGCATACTCGTTTTCCTGGCACTAGAGTGCCCTGAGGGTGCCCCCATCCTCAGGGACCCCCTCCCGCCCGGCTCTGGAAAGGGGAAAAGGGTTAAAACTTACCTTTTTCCAGCGCTGGGCGGGGAGCTCTCCTCCTCCTCTCCGCCTCTGTTCCTCCCCGTCGGCTGAATGCGCACGCGCGGCAAGAGCTGCGCGCGCATTCAGCCGGTCACATAGGAAAGCATTCATAATGCTTTCCTATGGACGCTTGCATGCTCTCACTGTGATTTTCAGTGAGACAGCCACTAGAGGAAATAGGGGAAGGCTTAACTAATTGATAAACATAGCAGTTTCTCTGAAACTGCTATGTTTATAAAACAATTAGTTAACCCTAGCTGGACCTGGCACCCAGACCACTTCATTAAGCTGAAGTGGTCTGGGTGCCTAGAGTGGTCCTTTAATGCAGCCCAGACCATGAGAGAGTCCCTCAGACAGTTCAGGCTTAACCAACCCCCAATCTGCAAGATCATTGGCATGACAGGAGTTAGTCAAGCATGATGTGTGATGAGAGGGGTGAGTGCACTCCTAGTATGTGATCCCTTGCCTCTACCCGATCTTCAACCGGAGTCAGCTGGAAAGCAGGAGTGCCATGCAGGTTGGCAGGGGTACCAGCGTTAAGTGATGAGGGACCGGGTAGCAAGTCCTGACTGCACATTACAGCAGGAGCCGGGAATCCCACATGTTTATAGATCGGTAAGTAGTAACTTAGCTGTGTTGAGGAGCCTCTCTGCCTTTCCACCATCAGGAAAGCCTTGAGAAAGCTGGTCAGCTGTGGCATGGTGATCTCTGGCTGTGCCGCCATTTGAGGTTTTTCTGCCATTTTGGTTATGGGGAGCCCTCCTTGGCATAGGTGCTGCGGATCGTGAAGACAGTCTCCTGAGACCGGAATGACCCCCACCGGTCCAAAGTTGGCTGTCCTTTCCCTCATACACACAGATGGAGTGGGTATATCTAGTACTGCTTTCACAGATTTTAATACCGTATCTTGATCTTTCTGACGGTATACATTATTTGAACTTCAGTTGTCTCTTATATTCCATTGAGGACTCATCAATGCAGACTCGCAAATTTAGTATTGAAGAGAGAAATCAGGGGGTACATTTAAAATAAGTTATTAGACTGGGAGTGACCTTTTTGCAGGCACTTAGTATTATAATTGAAGTGCATTAACAGTAGTATCTTCTTGTACCTAGGCCTTTTTATTGTTTAGGGAAAAGGAGGTACAGCAAATAAGATAATAATACTTGGCTTCCTTAAAATACCCATAAGCACTGTGAGCACCCAGAAGTGCATTATTTTCGGTACACTGGTGGGATACTACCTCTCTTTTCTGGCTATAAAAGAATTTAGATTATGGGCAAGAAATTATTTTATATAGTATTTGGGTAACAATCTCCCCTAAAAAATTAACCAACTGGAAGAGCAGCATAAACTGCAGTGGGCTATAGCTGGACACGTCAGCCTGTATGTCAGGAATTGCTGTGAAATGGAGAATATTTGGGGTAAAATCATCTGTGTCATGGGCCCTGCCGAAGCAGACGAATATAATCATCATATTTGGCTGTGTCACACTTTGAAGCACTGTCTGTCGCCAGAGTCAACAGTCAGAATTACATAAACCTCCTCAGCACTGAACTTCGTGAGCATTTTAATCTTTTTAACCAATAACTTTAAATAATGTGATCAACTAATTTTAAAATACATATATTTTTTTTAATTCCAAACTATCTTTTAATCCATGATGAACCCAAGGAGGAAAAACATTTCTAGAAATTCTATGAAACTCTCCCTTATGTCGCAACATCCACTGTAGACCACTAGAGGTCACCTTCGTCCCTCTTAGCATTCCACATCAATATTGCTAGTAGTATTTTAGAATACCAGCATAAAGTAGAGTTATTCCCATGTGTCACCAGTAGGGGGTCTTCACAGATAACCACATCAATACAGTGCTAAAGGGATTTGACTTAGAAAGCAAAATATAAGAGAATGGAGTAAGGTAGACTAGGCAGTTTCCTAGAATTAAGTATAGGGAGAGATAATCAAGAGATCTAGCACCCGATGCCTATTTTACCCGGAAATCAGAATAATCAGGAATGCGCAAGAAACAGCTGCATTGAACTTTTCTCAAACCTCCTAGACTACTAAAATATTACTAAGAATTTTGGTGCTGGCTGCTAAAAGGGAAGAGGCTGCCATCTAGTGGGCTATAGTGGGTATTGCTGCATTAGGGAGAACAAGTTTATATTAGTTGAGCTGCTAGATTATGTAGATTATGGGAATATTGATTATTAATTTCCTTGTAAATTAGCCTACGGGGCGACACATGTTTTTCTTTTATTTTTTATTACATGGTTACATTTGGGGAAAACCTATTTTACAACTAAAAACTACTGTAATATTAAAAGTATATTTAAGAAGTTAAATACATGTTTTATTAAAATGTTTTATTCAGTCACTAGTTTATTGTAAATCCACTATAAATTCCATGGATAACTATGGGATCAAATTATAGAAGGTACAGGAAGAGGTTGTAGTAGACCACGTTGTATTTGGTGTGATGCTTTGGTTGAGAGCAAGTGCCACAGAATTGCATGTAATCCCTAATGTCTTTTTTTTTATTTATAATTTTCCATTGACATTAGGCACATCCTGTTACTTCTATTTGTATTTTTTGTTATTTATCTAAAGGGTAACTGAGGGAGCTCCCTTTCTCAGTGATTGCTGCCGCAGGTAATCCTTTGTGTTATGAATTAGCACTTATGCCCCTTGTATTTGCTTACTCCCTAATATCTTGCCTGAGAGAGGGCCACCAAACATTTCTAGAAATCAAGTCCACCATTTTGTGGACTCCCATATGACCCAAGGCCTTGCTGCCTGAAAAAGATCTTCTCAATCAGCTGGTGACATATAAAACCTATCTTTTAGAGTTTCTGGCAGTGCAACATTTTGAGCTTCATGGACTTTATGCAAAAGCTGTAGAGTGGTTTTGGTAAGTGCAAATATCTTATCTGAGTAAACCATTGGCACAATCTCCTCTTGCTCTCTATCAATAGTTTCATATTTTCTAGATAAGGAGCCCGCCTTGGTATTACGATAGGTGATCGGTTAATTAACACTAGAAAGGAAAGGGGGCTTGTGTGGAAGAGAGGCTTTTTGTGATACTTAATAACTAGTCTGTTTCTTTATATAGGCAGGGTATTGCTCCTCACAAATGAGGGCCAGCATGAACTCTAGAGCGGTCTTCAGCATTTTACGCATGCAACACTTTCAATTCCTCCTTCAATCTCCTAATAAATGATGCCACATCTGGATGCAGCCTCTCTCCAGATACAATCTCATACTTTTCTAGGATTCCTTCCATTTTGTCCTTTAGGAATGTGAATAATGCAATTACCTGCTCAAGGCTGCTGTGACATAACTTAAATTGTCTGTGAAATCCTCAAAAGAATTATAGATTGCCACTGTCTGACCTATACCTCCCCATTCCTCTTTTCCCAATGAACATTTCACTCTTATGTTCATCTCTGATGATTAGGAATGTATCTCAAGAAAGTATTCCATCATCTCCACGTCACAACATCTTGGTGAAGGTGATACTGTAACAAACTCGCTTGTTCTTGATGCTCACTCAACTTTTGACTGGACCTTATGCTGAGTTGGAAGTGCCCAGCAATCAATCAACATCTCTCTAATAGGCTGCGCAATCTGCCAGGCTCTACATCAGTTGGAAGCGCACTTAAAGGGACACTCCAGGCACCCAGACCACTTCTGCTCATTGGAGTGGTCTGGGTGCCAACTCCCACTACCCTTAACCCTGCAACTGTAATTATTGCAGTTTTTCATAAACTGCAATATTTACATTGCAGGGTTAACTCCACCTCTAGTGGCTGTCTATTAGACAGCCACTAGAGGTCACTTCCTTGTTTCTAGCACAGGTTTCCTGTGCTAGAGCGTCGCTGGACGTCCTCACGCTGTGTGAGGACCTCCAGCGTCGCTCAAAACCCCATAGGAAAGCATTGAAATGATTTTTCAATGCTTTCCTATGGGGAGACGTAATGCGCATGCGCGGCATTTCCGCGCATGCGCATTAGGTCTCCTCGGCCGGTGAGCGAGATTAGTCTCGCCCACCGGCCGACGTAAGCACTAGGAGGAGCGTCGCGGAGGCGGAGACAGCGGCGAGGGACATCGCCGCTGTCCCAGGTAAGTGACTGAAGGGGTTTTCACCCCTTCAGTAACCGGGGATTGGTGGGTGGGAGGGAGAGGGACCCTCCAGTGCCAGAAAAACGGATCGTTTTTCTGGCACTGGAGTTTCCCTTTAACACAGTGAAGGAGTTTAAACATGCATGGGATAGGCATATGGCTATCCTTGCTATAAGATAAGGCTAGGGACTAATGAAAGTATTTAGAAAATTGGGCAGACTAGATGGGCCGAATGGTTCTTTTCTGCCGTCACATTCTATGTTTCTCACCACTAGATGTAAAACATGGGCTGCACACTGATAAAGTTCCAATCTCTGATAGCTTTAACCATATGGGCTCCCCCATCACTCACTACAAAGTTGATGTATACTCTTGTGCCCCCTTTCTCTCCAACCCACTTTTCTAGCACAGCTTGAAGAGCTGCCAGAATATTAGCTTAGGTGTGCTTCTGATCCATAAGCTCAGCATGTAGCCAAAAAGATTTGTAGTCTAAACTGTCGCCACTTGGGTTCCCCTTATGGGCCAGCTGCTTCTCAAGAGACATTTTTCTTCCACAAATGTGCCATTAGTGACTAGAAAGTGTGCAGAGCACTAGGGGCATTCCACATGTCTCTGACGAATTGCATATGGTGATGCTGTATTCATTTTCACCTGAAATGAACTAAAGTCAAGATTTTCGTTCATTTTGCCATTCATCCAAAAAATGAATGCACATGTCTGTTATTAACTAAACTGCGAGTTCCTTAAAATATGAAAGTGGAAAGTAGAATTAATGTGGAACCGTACCATTTTTTGTTTTACAGTTTGGCACTAAAATGTTTAATCTCTTTTCCAATTCTATTAAGTGAACTACTTTTATGCAAAAGACTGGCAAATATAAGACTAGGAGGAACAGTATGACCTGCTTATCCTATCCCCTTTTCCATGTTTACTCTGCTCATTCACTATACCAAGCTGCCTTGCTCTCCCAATCCATTTAATCGAATCCTATGACCCTTCATCTCCTCATCCATGTCATCACTTCTTAGGACACTTCCTTTCCCCATACATACTCCTTCTTTCCCTATCCACGGGTCTTTCTTTACCTGTCAATATCCCTTCCTCCTCCTCTCCCACGTGACCCTTTCTTTTCCAATTGTGTACTTTTTCCTAATTTTCCATAGCTCACACTTACTGCAGCAGTGGGAGAGGAAAAATTAAACTGTCTGTCTGCTATGAACTCTGGCAAACCCTCATTAACTCACCATGAAAATGTAGAATTGTGGGGGGCATGCCAGTCCCTGGCTATGAATAAAAAGGCAGTCTAAGTTTTATATCCACTCTACTGTATATGGGAAGGTGTCAAACCTTGAAATATGCATGATGGCTGAATGGAAGATCATACTGTTTATGGCTCTACACTTCATTTATCGAATGTGATGATATGTGTCACACCCACCTGGGGTTTTGCAGAGATGATGGAACCCAGTTGCAGAGGAACAGCACTCCCTTACAATCACGACTCTCAGGAGCACCTGGAAATGGAGACAGGGTCCCGAAGGGTTTGTGGTGGTGTGGAGGCCTTTAATGGGAAGAAGCAAAATGAAGAATCCAAGGAAACAGGAGCAGGGGATGTTGAAAGAAAACGGCAGTCAGGCAGCAGACAGAAGAAGCCGATCAATCTGGAGTCAGGTCAGGAAGCAGGCAGGAATAATCAATCGGAGAATCAAGGATCAGGAACCAGGAACATAAGCTGAAAATTATGGCTATAGGCAGGTATATAGAGACAATGAAAATAAACAAGCACTGACTGGAAGGTGTGTTGGGTTTAAATAGGTAGCCAGGATCACCTGACCGGCCACCTCCCACCAGTAGGTGGAGCACACAGGGGCTATAAAGGGAGGTCAGGGACTTGGTGCCACCTTGTTCTGGTACTGAAGGCCTGATATCGTTCGTGGGTACTTGCATTAACTTGCACAGCTGATCGCTTTACTAAGTGCTATGACCTGGGCTTGGAGTTGGGTTTATCCAGCAGCAATTGCATTATAGCAGACCTTGGATAGTTACAGCAAAGTGAGAGACAGACAGCTTCTTTCTTGGTACAGACAGCAACTGCACTTCATTTGTCACTTCACATCAGTATATACAAACTACACCATTAACTCTACACTTCCCTTCCCTCATCTGCAAGTCCACCTTGACAACAATAACCTTCTAGATCAGACAGGCAGATATCTCAGCATAATAGACTATAACACAATCTGTTTTTGGTCCCAGCTGGAGGGGAGAGGGTCTGCCTCTTGTGCCATGTGACACATTAAAGTCCCTAATTGTCACATTAAGTATTTATAATACTCCAGCTTGTAGACCACTTCATTTCTGAATGCATACCATATTATAGATTTGGAGTATGACTTAATTCCTGAAAAGTACCCATACTATAGATGGCACAGTCTATGTAATGCTACAGGTTCCAGGTTCCGAGTGCTGTTTTCTATAAATCAGCATTTTTATAAAAAGAAAAAAGTAGACACACTCTTAACACATGTCGATGTGCTTCCAGTTAATAGTTAAGAAGCTGGTGCATATTAGAATCAAATAAGTATTTTATCAAATGGAATTCTCTAAGATTTTATTTCTAGACACAGAGAATCATATTGTGCAGTAGCTCGTTCTTTACTTCCAATTGCAGCAAAATGCAACTTCCCCCGTAGACTAGTTGGCGGACATGGCGAGTGGTATATTCCTTGACTCCACTTCCGCCAATCACGACAGCCATACGTGACGTATCCCTGCAGGTTCCCACGAACCACCAATGAGTCTTTATGATGATCTTGGAGGGAATTATAAAAGCCAATAGGGGGCCCCTAACACAGGTACATTTGATTTATTAAAGGGGCATATAGCCTGAATTAAACACCATTGGCTGATTACAAACCACATGGGAGTGAAGAGGAGGGACCATAAGACTATTAAAGATGAAGGATTCCTGAGACCAAGCATACAGCTGACGAATAAGCTCATGAGGACTGAAACACATTTCGGCTGGCAAGGACTTTTACACAAGTGTGGACAGTAATTTATACTATTTTTTGGTTTTGTTTTAAACTGTTTTCATTACCTTTTTTTTGTCAATAAATGTATACATTGAGAGTTCTCTGCAGCCTCTTTATAGTGGCACTATACCTGCATACCTTAAGGCCGGGACTTAGGCTCTAAACAAGGTGAGCTCAATATCTACCTTAGTATTTTATCCATTTTATACTGGTGATACTACATATTGCCGGCCCATTTTCTTTCTCTTCTTTTTTGAGGATATATTTGATTGAATGAGTGGTGTGATGCTGCCCTAAGAGCATATCAGCAATCTATACAGAGACAATGTTTATAGGCTCCCCTAAATGTGAGTGATCTAACCAAACAGCTTCATATTATTTTTTTTATTTTTACCATCTGCACTATATCTGTACTTTTTTTTTTGTCTTTTATGTACTGCCTATACCTCCCTATCCATCTATATATACACGTGGGGTAAGTCACCCCATTGCCTTTTGTTGCACTTTAGCGCTCTACTCAGGTATAAGCATATCTTATACCACTAGTAGGTGATTGTTTGTTGCGTTGTATGGGGAAGTGGGTATCCCACACTATTGTGTACAGAACCCTCTTTGATAAGAGGGTATTACGTTTTTTGTTTTTTGTATTGGTTATGATGCTTGGAGTAACCCTTTAATAACAAGTTGACTTTGAACATAGTCTGGACTATGTAATACAGTCATATTCTTTGTGTTTTTCCAATAAGAAAAAAAAAAGTGCTATTCACAACACATCCGATCAGAGTGGAGAGTGCGTTGTGTTAAGAGAAGCAGGTGTAACTTCGTCCTTGTGAATGTGTTACTATTTAGTAATCTGAGCTGTAAGCAGTTGATATGTGCCTGATAATTGTTAGATGTGATTTTCCAGAGGAACAATCTGAGGAAGTGCCTAAGGAAAGATTAAAATCTCTGAGCAAGAGAATTCCTTTTTTAAACATGACAAGTTTACTCAGCAGTTCTTTTCGGGAAGTTCGCCTGGCTTGTGTTAGGGAAATGAAGGTTAATTATTGTAATTTTACCTCTATAACTTGGGCATTTAATAAAACATATAATCACATTCCTGGTTAGATCTTTATGGGAAGAATGTATTCCCACCCCTCCTCTTCCTTTTTCACAAACGCCTAACATTGTGCATAACGATGAACTTTCTATTTGGGTGGGGTTGATTTATCCACTTAAAAATGTATTTCATGTAAGATCACAGTATTGGCGTGCATCCTGTAAAGAACATTCAGAATGCTACATTAAACATTTCTGCAGTTTTAGAAAGAGGAACCTTTCATAGGTATCAAAGCAATATCAACATTTACATATATTTCTAAGTGAGAGCCACCATTAGGGTGATGAGACAATAGAACTCTTCCTATATCAATCTCAATACAAAATAACATTGCTTTTTATTAATTGGTAAGCACCACAACAGCTTATACTATTTATATAGCTCTTTTTTTTTAAAATTCTTTCATTTTGGAAGTGCAGTAAAAGATACAAGAATAAACGTTCACATAGTGTAGGCTTGCAAACATCTGTAGGAAACCCGTACATACAACAGGTGATGTCAAGAGAGGCTGCACTGTTTTGATTTTTATAAAATTAAGACAAGATAACTCAACCTAGGTCAGTGAACAGGATCGTAACTAAACTGGTCAAGGAGAAACGGTCTCAACATGGTGTTTGATATTGTAGTAATGAGAAAAAATGTCAGGAGTTTAAAGAAAAGGAAATTCAGGCTGTATCATCTGACATTTTGCTAAATAATAGATAGATAATACACGTATTGAAAGAGCAAGTAGCCCACATTTCAGCTTAAAGTTAACGATCTGCTCAATCAATACCCTTCATATATTGTACAATAGCCTGGTGAGATAGTTTACAGGCTTCCCACCGAATGGTGCGCCACCATCCCCGAACCAGGACACAGTCCAATGTATCCATGTCACTAGTCCCCTGCAGAGCAGCAAGCAGGACCCGGCCATGGGATTCATAGCCAGGCTTCAACATGTTTTGTTGAATAGGTTCCCTCAAAGGGCCTGAGCGTTGTTTATAGGAGCATCCCTTGTTTAACTGAGTCCCGGGAGGGCAGGGGCACGTAGAAGGACTAGGCCTCCGGTGCCTGGGTTTGTTTCATGGCACCCGCCTCTGCTTCAGGCTTTGGATGCGTAGAGGGTAAGGCTGGAGCAAAGCTGCAGTGACTGGCCTTGTTGTCTGCTCTTGCATTCTACTCCTGAGTTGCAAACTGAAGTGCTCAAAAGCCCTGTTGAGGCATTCTTGCCATAAGGCCCAGGTCATGGGAGTCGGGAGGGCTCAAGGTCTCACATCGACAGCCATCTTAGCTTTCGAGTAGCGGGAGCCCAGCTCTGTGGGGACCGTTAGATCTGGGCGAGGTGAGTGTGACTTCACCCCAGGGAAGATAACACTGCCAGTCCATTAGTGGGGGGGGGACCATGCTCTGTTCCTGCAGTTGACCCGATAGCAAAGAGAGCGGACACCTCTCCACACCTCCGCCTCCCACTGGTCTCAGCTTAGTTTCCCCATAGAATCACCAACCATCGGCTGTATAACTACAAGTGCGGTGTTCATCGCTCACTCATAGGTGCACAGCTCCTGTTAACACAGAGTAGGAGTTATTTTTAGGAAAATCAGGCAAAATACATATTTCAAACCCAGAGCTCAAACTATGTGCATCCAACCATTTTGGCAGTCAGACTCCACCCCCCTCTTTATATCACTTATAATGAAAATAAGTTCCATGTTCCCTGCACACCATTGCTTAGAACTGAAGCGATTTGCAAAACAATCACTCTGAAGCTTACTTTATGCTGCTCCTAGAGTGATATAATTTTGCAACACTACCCATTCTGTATGCTGTATGTAAGATTGTTATTGCTTACAATAATTGTACTGTTTGATTATGTATATTTTGATGGATGTGTTGTTGTCCTCTCTTATTCCCCCCTTTTCATGTAAGGCTGACACTCATAGATTCCCAGGTGGTTGTCTTCCAGGCACCCCCTCTAGCAATTTCATAGCTTCCAGAAAGATGGGTGCTTCTGTTTCCCCCCCCCAAAGATTTGACCTTCCAGCTACAGATTTCCTTGTAGTTCCATGTACCTTCCAACAATGCCACAACTTTTCTCCAACTTCTCTGGTACTTCCTGGAACTCTGAGGTCTGAGTCTGAGGGTGGACATTCCAGTCTCTCAACTTGGGGTTTGGTTCTCTACCATTGTCCTCATTTGCACCATCCAAAGACCAAAAAGGTTATTTACTAAAGTGAGACTTTCCAGGAATTCATTGTGAATTCCGAATTAAAGAACAAAATAGCCGAACTGAAAACAAAGTTGTCTTGGAACATTTTTTCAAATTAATCTGGTTTTGCCTTAAATTTGAAAGTTTCCTGGAATTCACTTTAGTAAATAACCCTGATAGATTCTGACTGGTTCTCCCTAAACTCCATGGGACTTTCTTCTTTGGTTATAACCATAGGTTAACTGGCCCATTCTTTAAAGACAAGAGGATATCCTGCACATAATCCACTACGTCTTGCTTAAGTGAAGGCCACCAAAACTGTTGAAGGAGACCCTTGTATGTTTTGGTAACCCCTGGGTGACCAGCCGTTTTGGCGGTGTGAAATAAAGCTAACAATTTCTTTCTATCTTTTTCTTTCACGTATAACCTATCAACAGGTGTCTCAGAGGGTGCTTGGGTTTGGTATGCCTTGATACCATCAAGGAAAAGGGACGAAATAACCAAACGGGTAGCGGCTATTATCTTAGACGTGGGTACAATGGGTTCAGGAGCGGGGGCAATAGACTCCAAAGGTTCGTATTGTCGGGAGATAGCATCAGCCTTGACATTACGGTTCCCAGGCCTATACGTGATAATGAACTGAAAGCGTGAAAGAAATAAGGACCATCTGGCTTGACGAGAGGACAACCTTTTAGCATCAGCTATATAGGAGAGATTCTTATGATCAGTTACAACCAGGATTTTGTGTCTGGCTCCCTCTAATAAGTACCTCCACTCTTTAAAAGCCATCACAATAGCTAATAGTTCCCTGTTCCCGACGTCGTAATTTTTTTCCGAATCAGATAGTTTTTTAGAAAAGTAACAACAGGGATGGAGGGGTTCGTTTTAGGATAGTCTTTGTGATAATACAGCTCCTACACCTGATTCTGAAGCGTCTACTTCCATTACAAAGGGAAGGGAAGGATCGGGCAGTGGCAAATGCCTTTTTGAGAGTCTCAAAGGCTTTAATGGCTTCAGGAGTCCAAACCCTGGGGTGCAAACCCTTTTTAGTCAGTTTAGTGATAGGAGAAATGACTGATGAAAAGTTTTTAATAAACCTGCGATAATAATTGGCAAAGCCTATAAATCGCTGTATTGCCTTAAGGCCTTGGACAAGAGGCCAAGACAACATGGCTTCTAATTTTGAAGGATCCATGCTGAACCCCTGTTCAGAAATGATGTACCCTAGGAATTGTACTGATTTTTGATCAAATAAACATTTCTCCAATTTACAATAAAGACCGTTTTGTAGCAATTTCTTAAGGACCTTCCTCACATGGGCATGATGAGACTCCAAATCAGGAGAATATACAAGTATATCATCGAGATAGACCACGGCACAGACGTGTAGTAAATCTCTAAGGACATCATTTATGAGGTCCTGAAAGACAGCAAGAGAATTACACAGTCCAAAAGGCATAACTAGATACTCGTAATGCCCACTGCGTGTATTGAACGCTGTCTTCCATTCTTCATTTTCTTTTATACGAACCAGTCTAGTTTGGTAAAATATCTAGAACCTTTGACACGGTCAAACAACTCAGTAATGAGAGGGATAGGATAAGCATATTTAACTGTTATATTATTCAGGCCCCTATAGGCTATACATGGCCTCAAATCGCCCTCTTTCTTGGCAACAAAAAAGAAACCAGCACCAGCCGGAGAGGAGGACCTTCTGATAAAACCTTTACGTAAGGATTCCTGTATGTACTCCTCCATGACCTGTTTTTTTATCTCAGAAAGAGGGTAGACCTTGCCCCTAGGAGGTATCGTTCCAGGTAACAGGTTTATGGTACAATCATAATCCCGGTGTGGGGGTAGTTTATCAGCTTCCCTTTTTTTTAAAGACCAATGTGAGGTCTGCATACACAGGAGGTACAGAAAAAGAAAGTGGTTTAGCTGTAGGCACATTAAGTAAACAAACGGGACGTAAACGGGCCATACAGTCTTGTTGACAGCATTCCCCCCAGGAGAGTATATCTAAACAACCCCAATCAAGTACCGGGTTATGCTTAACTAACCAGGGGAAGCCCAGTATGATGGAAGCTGTAGGGGAGTCAATTATTTGGAAGGTTATCCTTTCTTTGTGTAAGGCACCCAAGGCCATAACCATTTCTTGGGTCTCATGGGTCACCAAAGGTTTCTCAAGTGGTCTACCATCTATGGCCTCAATGGCCAAGGATGTGGCCTTTTGGATCAGATTCAAGGCTGCGGTTTTAGCAAAGTTCTCATCGATAAAGTTGTCTGCAGCACCTGAATCGATCAAGGCTTTAGTTGTTACAGTGGTTTGATTGACCAAAAGAGTAACCGTAATGAATGGTCTGGAGATGGACACATGAGGGGAAAAAACCATAACACCCGAGGCCGACCCCTCTCTAGGCCTTAGGTGCTGAAGTTTCCCTGCAAACTAGGACAGTTTCTTCGGAGATGCCCCCTCTTTCCACAATAAAGGCACAAGCCCTCCCTTCTGCGGTACGTTCTTTCAGCTTCAGATAAGCCTACAGCACCTAATTGCATGGGTTCGGGAGGTGGTTGATTAGGGGGAGGTAATGCTAGTAGTGCAGTACTGGGTAAAGCAGGTAACCCCTGTGTATTCATCCTTCTTTGACTACGCCTCTCTCTTATACAGTTGTCAATTAGAATGATATAATCTATTACATCATCCAGAAGAACAGGCAATTCCCTGGATGCTATTTCGTCTAATATGTAAGCGGCCAAACCCTCCTGAAAAGCTGTTACGAGAGCGTCGTTATTCCAAAGCGCTTCAGCTGCCAGAGAGCGGAATTCAATGGTATAATCCGCTACTGATCTATTGCCCTGTCGGATCCTAAGCAGAGCTTTGCCAGCAGAAGCAACCCGGCCGGGCTGATCAAATGTACGTTTAAAAGCTGTTAGAAAGTCTGCAAAGGACATTGGGGACGTATTCTCCCACATGGGGTTGGCCCATGCTAGAGCTTTCCCGGACAAATGGTTGATCAGAAAAGCAATTTTGGTTCTGTCAGTGGGGTAGGACCGCGGATTTATCACCAAATGAATATCAATTTGGTTGAGGAAACCACGGCACGATGCTGGATCACCGCTATAGCGCTGAGGTGGCGTCATGTGAACCACGTGAGCAGGAGCGGGTACTGGATCAGGACTGGGTTCTGGCCCAGCAGCAACAACTTCTTGAATGGCAGGATGCAAGTGGGCAGTACGAGCCAGTATGGTTTCTAAAGCCTGGGCAAACTGATCCATGCGATGGTCTAAACCATCCATTCTAGCCTCCTGATTAACTAGGAGCTGTGGAATGTCAGCAGATTCCATTATGGCCCTGTTGTAATGTCATGATTCTGGGAACCAAACACGCTAACAGGTCACAGAGAGGAAGGGTGCTATACCGGTCCTTAGAGTGGCCGGGCTAAGCACACTAAGAATGGTCAGGAGACAAGCCAAGCAGGGGCGTACCTAGAGCATTTGGCACCCGGGGCGGGTCCTATTTTTGGCACCCCCTCCACCCCCCAACTTTAAAATTTAAAAAGCAACCACAATTTTTTTTTTTATGTATTTAGTACTAAACAGTGTTTATGCTTTTAAATGTAAGCATGTTTTTGTATGGAGTATGTTTGAGTGAATGTAGGATGTGTGTCTGTATGTGGTGTTGGCGTTTGAATGCAGGCATGCATTTTTATGTAGTGTGGTTTTTGAAGGCAGTGGTGTGGTTTTATATAATGGTGACGTTGAAATGCAGGGTTGTATTTGTGTGTAGTGTTGGCGAGATTCTGAGATGTATGCACATATACACATACACACACACCTAAATACACACTGACACACATGCAGATACATAGACACATAGGAACAATATATAGGGGGTAAGATACCACAATCCAAACTGGGGGGGGGGGGGGCACTAAAACTTTTCACTAATGGATGGGGTTATGTGCTGCCATTGGCAGCATGCAGTGCACGTTGGCATCAGTCAACAAATTTGCATATAATTCACATTAGCCACCCAGATTTCTTGTTCGTGGGCTAGATGACTTCCTTAACGTCGATCTTTGTTTATCAGATAACTCCCTTATTTGCTATCCTTATGTGGGATTGCCATATTTAGGGACACCAAATAAGGATAAGGGAGCTATCTGCTAAACAGAACCCTAATTTGGTATCTTTAAATATGGAAATCTCACATAAGGACACAAATTTAGAGAATTATCAACTAAACAGCTAAAAGATGAATTAAAAAAAAAAAACTTTTCCTAATTTCAGTTGTTTAGTAGATAACGCCCTTATTTGTTATCCTTATGTGGGATTGCAATATTTAAGGACACCAAATAAGGGAGCTATGTACCAAACACATACACATTTATATACACACACAATAACACAATAGGTGTATGTCTGTGTGTATATCTGTGATTGTGTGTGTGTATGTATATATATACACGTGTGTATGTATGTGATGTTTGCGTGTGTATATCTAATTATGTGTGTTTGTAATTGTATGTGTGTGGGTCTGTGATTGTGTATGTCTGTGTTTATGTGTGTGGTTGTGTGTGTATCTCTGTAGTTAAGTGTGTTGTGTGTGTATATATATATGTGTGTATATATATATATATATATATATATACATACACACACACACACACACACACACTTAACTACAGAGATACACATTTAATAATTAAGAGGTCCACCCAGCCTCCCTACCTTGCTCTGGGAGGGCTAGAGTGGATCCTCAGTCCCTGGTAGTCAGTGGTTGCTGCTGGGATCTCTGTGCTCTTCATGCACACGTCCCTTGCACATCCTGTAATATGACGCCGATGCTTGGATGATGTTATGTGCCGACTCACTGCAGGGCGAAGACAGTCAGATACAGTCAGATGTACACAGTTATACGCATATACTGTCAAATACAGCCACATGCACACCGTACCAAACACATGGTCACTTGCACACTGTCAAACGCACAGCTGCAGGCAGACAGTAACACACACAGTTACAGACCGACAGTCACACACACACAGCTACAGGCAGACAGTCACACACACACAGTCTCACACACACACAATTACAGGCAGACTGTAACATAGTTACAGGCAGCACACAGTCACACACACTCAGTGACATGCAGACATTCCCAGGTAGACAATCACAGGCAGACATTCATACATACAGGCACAGGCAGACAGTCACACACACAGTCACCAAAAGTCAGTCTCATGCACAGTCACAGGCAGACAGTCACACTCAGTCCCAGGTAAACTGTCACAGGCAGACATTCACACACACAGGCACAGGCAGACAGTCACAGACGCAGTCACAGGTAGACAGCCACAGGCAGACATTCACACACAGTCACAGATAGCCACAGGCAGACATTCACACACAGTCACAGATAGCCACAGACAGACATTCACACACAGTCACAGATAGTCACAGGCAGGCATTCACACACAGTCACAGACAGTCACAGGCAGACATTCACACACAGTCACAGATAGTCACAGGCAGACATTCACACACACACAGTCACAGATAGTCACAGGCAGACATTCACACACACAGTCACAGATAGTCACAGGCAGACATTCACACACACAGTCACAGATAGTCACAGGCAGACATTCACACTCACAGTCACAGATAGTCACAGGCAGACATTCACAGACACAGTCGCAGGCAGACATTCACACACATTAACAGACACAGGCAGACATTCACACACAGTCACAGACAGTCACAGGCAGACATTCACACACAGTCACAGACAGTCACAGGCAGACATTCACACACAGTCACAGACAGTCACAGGCAGACATTCACACACAGTCACAGACTGTCACAGGCAGACATTCACACACAGTCACAGACAGTCAAAGGCAGGGATTCACACACAGTCACAGACAGTCAAAGGCAGGGATTCACACACAGTCACAGATAGTCACAGGCAGACATACACACACAGTCACATATAGTCACAGGCAGTGGCGTACGAACCGCGGTCGCAGCTGCGACCGGGCCCGGCACTCCAGGAGGCCCGGCCGCCCTGCGGCCCCCCGCGACCGGGTAGCAGCTGCCATGCTTTGCGGCCCCGGCCGCGCGGCAAACCGCCGGGGCCGCATGTTAAGGGGCCACCCGATGGACATGGATTGTAAGGGGGCCCGGTCCTCGCTGAGCGCTTTAAGAGCGCGACCGGACCCCCTGTGATGAGATCATCACACGCTGGGAGGAAGTGACCGCACGTCACTCCTCCCAGCATACTGAGAGCCCGCGCGGGAGGAAACAGAAAGGAGGAGGGAGTCAGAGTGAGAACTCTGACTCCCATCAGGCTGAGCCACCACTGGACCCCAGGGAAGTCACACATGGTAGGAAACATTTTGTGTCTCTGTATGTGTGTATATATGTGTGTCTGTGTCTCTGTATGTGTGTCTGTCTCTCTGTGTGTGTGTATCCGTATGTATGTCTGTGTGTGTGTGTATGTGTGTCTGTGTCTCTGTATGTGTGTCTGTCTCTGTGTGTGTGTGTATCCGTATGTATGTCTGTGACTCTGTGTTTGTATGTATGTGTGTGTCTCTGTGTGTATGTTTGTCTGTGTCTTTGTCTCTGTGTGTGTGTGTGTTTATGTATGTTTGTGTCTGTGTCTCTGTATGTGTGTATGATTGTATGTCTGTGTCTCTGTATGTGTGTGTCTCTGTATGTGTGTATGTGTGTGTCTCTGTATGTGTGTATGTGTGTGTCTCTGTATGTGTGTATCTGTGTGTCTCTGTATGTGTGTATCTGTGTGTCTCTGTCTCTGTATGTGTGTCTGTGTCTTTGTCTCTGTGTGTGTGTGTGTTTATGTATGTTTGTGTCTGTGTCTCTGTATGTGTGTATGATTGTATGTCTGTGTCTCTGTATGTGTGTGTCTCTGTATGTGTGTATGTGTGTGTCTCTGTATGTGTGTATGTGTGTGTCTCTGTATGTGTGTATCTGTGTGTCTCTGTATGTGTGTATCTGTGTGTCTCTGTCTCTGTATGTGTGTATCTCTATGTATGGCTGTGTATGTATGTGTGTATCTGTGTCTCTGTATGTATGTGTCTGCATGTGTGTATGTATGTGTCTGTCGGGGGTGTGTGTGTGTGTGTGTGTGTCCGTATGTATGTCTGTGACTCTGTGTTTGTATGTATGTGTGTGTCTCTCTGTGTGTTTGTCTGTGTCTTTGTCTCTGTATGTGTGTGTGTGTGTGTATGTGTTTATGTATGTTTGTGTCTGTGTCTCTGTATGTGTGTATCTCTGTATGTGTGTATGTGTGTGTCTGTCTCTGTATGTGTGTATCTGTATGTATGGCTGTGTATGTATGTGTGTGTCTGTGTCTCTGTATGTATGTGTCTGCATGTGTGTATGTATGTGTCTGTCGGGGGTGTGTAAATGTGTTTGTGTCTGTATGTATGTGTCGGGGGGGAAGGACCCACAGTCAGGGGCAGGGCCGGCCTTAGGGGTGTGCGAGCTGTGCGGCCGCACAGGGCGCCATGGAGCAGGGGGCGCCGTGCGGCCGCACAGCCGATTTAAAAAAAAAAAAAAAAAAAAAAAAATTTTTTTTTTCAATTTGCAGCGGGGGCGGAGCTTACCGTGCGGCGGGGGCGGAGCTAAAAGCGCCGGAAAACTGCTGCAGGGGAAGCAGGAAGGAGTCCCTGCTTCCCCACCAGTCACCAGGAGCTGCACTGCCTCCACAATTAACTCCACAGGTAACTGTGTGATTGTCATGTGAGTGTGACTCTCTGCCTGTGTGTATGACTGTCTGCCTCTGTGTGTGTGTGTGTGTTACTGTCTGTGTGTGTGTGTGTATGACTGTCTGCCTCTGTGTGTCTGTGTGTATGACTGTCTGCCTCTGTGTGTGTGTCTGTGTGTATGACTGTCTGCCTCTGTGTGTATGACTATCTGCCTGTGTGTGTGTGTGTGTGTGTGTGTATGACTGTCTGCGTGTGTGTGTATAACTGTCTGCCTCTGTGTGTATTACTGTCTGCCTCTGTGTGTTTGTCTGTGTGTATTACTGTCTGCCTCTGTGTGTGTGACTATCTGCCTGTGTGTTTGTCTGTGTGTGTGTATGACTGTCTGCGTGTGTGTGTGTGTATGACTGTCTGCGTGTGTGTGTATATGACTGTCTGCCACTGTGTGTCTGTGTGTATTACTGTCTGCCACTGTGTGTCTGTGTGCATTACTGTATGCCTCTGTGTGTTTGTCTGTGTGTATTACTGTCTGCCTCTGTGTGTGTGACTGTGTATGACTGCCTCTGTGTGTATGACTGCCTCTGTGTGTATGACTGTCTGCCTCTGTGTGTATGACTGTCTGCCTGTGTGTGTCTGTGTGTATGACTGTCTGCGTGTGTGTGTGTGTGTATGACTGTCTGCCTGTGTGTGTGTGTGTGTGTGTATGACTGTCTGCTTGTGCGTGTGTGGATGTCTTCCTGTGTGTGTATGGCCGTCTGACTCTGTGTGTGTGTGTGTGTCACATACAACCAATACACGCATATCACACACTGTTAATATACCCATTACAAATATCACACATAGCATACATATCACACACAGTCATCACACGTACTATTACATACACAGACAACACAAACATAACAGCATACATGGATGACGGGGGGGGGGGGGGCGCTGTGAAGATTTTTCGCACAGGGCGTCTAAATGCCTAAGGCCGGCCCTGGTCAGGGGGGAGAGGGTCAGGGTAGGGGGGGGGGGGCACGGATCAGATTCGCCACTGGTCACAGGCAGACATTCACACACAGTCACAGATAGTCACAGGCAAACATTCACACACAGTCACAGACAGTCAAAGGCAGGGATTCACACACACAGTCACAAGCAGTTTCACACACACAGTCACAGACAGTCAAAGGCAGGGATTCACACACACAGTCACAAGCAGTTTCACACACACACACACACACACACACACACACCTCTCTCTCTCTCTCTCTCTTACTTACTGGTGGAGGAGTCCAGTCAGTGAGTCCCTGGTGTGTTGGAGTTGGGGAAGCAGGGCCTCCTTCCTGCTTCCCCTCAGTGTGCTGCAGTGAAAGGCAGCAAATGGAGGCTGGCTGTAGCTCCGCCCCCGCATCCGGTTTGGCTCCGCCCCCATTTCTCCGTGCAGTACACTGTACTGCTGAATTCCCAGCCCCTGCGTGTGTGAGCTGTGTGGCTCCCGGCGCCCTGTGCAGCCACACAGCTCACAGAGTCACAAGCCCTGGAGGCACCCCCTTACCTGGTGGCACCCCCCTAACTGGTGGCACCCCCCTAACTGGTGGCACCCCCCTAACTGGTGGCACCCGGGGCGGACCGCCCCCCCCGCCCCCCCTTAGTACGCCACTGAAGCCAAGTAAAGGGAGACAGAAAACGTGAGAACGAGAAACAAGGTCAAAGGAGAGGAGAAGACAGGATAATCGGAATAACAAGCAAAACAATCGGTAACCAGAGAGCAACACGCAAAATCTGCACTTCAGGTATCACAAGACCACAACAGGGCACTGAGAGACAGGAAAGGTAAGTATAAATACCCTAGGTTTAATTCTGATTGGATAACTTCCAATCAGAATTAACAATCACACGTGGGAGATATCTACGCCTCCCACTGTGATTGTGGTACTGTTGCTTTAACGCCAGGTCACCCACGTGACCCCGGCGTTTGCATAAATTAACGACCTTCCAGCATGCAGCGTTATACATGCTGCCGCTGGGAGGCGTGGAGGATGCGAGCGGCGGAGAGGAGACGCTGCTTGCCGACAGGTAGGAGGAGGAGAGACCGCGGGCGGCGATGGACTGAGGGTGAGTGCTGCAAGTTGCGTGCAGCCTCCCCTCATAGCCGCCCGCAGACCCCTGACAAGTCTAGTTCCCAGAAGGGTTTACCAACTCCAGGGAAAGGCACACCAAGCTAAGACCTGTAAGTGGAATTCCCTACATATCACATAGATCATGAGCTGATAACATCCATTAATATGACCTTGTGGGTTGTTTCTTTTTAACAGAAGATACTTGTTCAGAGTTAATGGTTTTCACTAACGTAGTAAAATTTTACTTTTATTACATATGCTCTTATGGAAACACAACCAGGATCAGAAAATATCAGTTTGTAAAGAAACATTTTAATTTTTTTTTTACAAATCTCTACTCCTAATCATTAATGTCCATATAAAGTTTCCTTTATCTGAAGTCTAACAGGGTCATTAACTGAAGTGAAGACAATTGACAGGAATTCATAGTGAATTCAATGTGAATTCCAAACGTAAAGACAAAATAGCTAAACTGAATTTTTTTTTTCAGAATTCACTTTTTTTGCCTTGAGACTTTACACTTTTTTCACTTGCAGTATTTAAAGCATCTCTATCACTTTAAAAAAATAAAAAATTGCTACACATATATTGCAGAGGTCCTTGTTTTTGAAGCTTAATTTTTCATAAGTTTTTACTATTTTAAGTTACTTTTCTTTATGTATAGTAGTAAAGTTAACAAAACCTGAGAAAGGGTAGAGCTTTACTACCGCTCCACTTCCTTTTTCAAATCTGGAGAGGAGATTTAACCCAGTACCTCCTCTTAGCAACAAGTCTTGCATGATGTCACATTCAGCAAAGTGCTTTAATTCACCTTATGGGGGGCAAGGGAGCATATTAAAGAATAGAAGGAGGGGATGGGGGAGAGGGAAGTATTTTAATAACATCTGATGACAAATGGTGTACATTGGAGGGGGTAATACAGCTAAATAAACTAAATTACAGGTCCACTAAAAGACTAGCAAATAGCAGTAATATGGAAATAAATGCTTGTACAACATGCTTTTAATTTGTATTGTCCTATTTAGTGATGAGAAAATTGTCTAAAGGCCATAGTGTGGAAAGGCATTCAGCCAATGTAAGAAGCAATCAATTCCTTAGTTGTCATAACTAAGTAGTACCAGTTGAGGAATAGTTGTCAACTGGATCAGTTTTAGGAGGTCATCTGGATTAACCTGCTTACAGTACCCGGTGAAAAGAGGTTGATTGATGATATGACTGAAAAAGGGTTTTTTAGAGCAGATTCTATAATTAGAACCATGTGTATCTTTAGTAGAACAACTGATACACTACATCGTACTGCAGCCTTACTTTTGTTTGGCCCACTTTAAGTATTTAATTTTAATTTAGAGTTATAAATGACAAAGGACAATTCTTCTCTATTTACCCTCATCCTCAAAGTACATGAGTACTTCTCCTAAACACAATTCTTTTGGACCCAATGTTCCGTCTGGCCTTTAGACCCTGAAAAATTGATACAACATGATTTAGTATATGGAATGGAACTTGGATGATTGTACTAACATATTATGAGCTATAGCCGTCTGATGTAAAGTGAAACCCAATATTTCAACCTTTGTCAAGATTTCAACAACCAAGGTTTGGATGGAACAATGACTTTAACTCAAAGTTAGCTTGACAGAGACATGGCGCTAATTCAAATGTGCCCCAGATGTTTCCAGAAATTGGATACAATCTTCTCAACTGATGAAACGATGAAGTATATTTAGTATGTACACGCCATACAATCTGAAGATCTGGACAAAACGTGTTTGCACTAGAGCAAATTAATTCTTGTGTATAATCAGGCCTTTACTGACAAATGTGAATATTTAGAGGCAGACATATACCTGGGCTAATTATCTGCATTTGTGTGTTTTATACTTTTTTTTTTCTGGCATTTTCTCTGTAGTTTGTAGTGGCCTGGTCTACAGTTAAAGTGGACACTAAAATCAAGCAAAAATGTTTTCACTTTTTTTTTATTGAGTTTTAAAAAATATGCCTGTATTGCTCATTTTATTAAGCTGTTTTCCCTACATAGTATTTTTTGTAATTAACCTAAAATGTTATAGAACTCATTATCTACATAAATCATTTTACATCACCCCCGACAACCCTCTTGTTTTGTTCTACGCTGATCATAAATGTTTTCCCTGGCAGATAAAAATGTCAATCACAAACATCTTCTTGGTGTATGGTGAACAATGAATGAAAGATTGACTGAATTAAAGACTTTTCTGACACAGACTTATTCAATTCCTAATGTAGGATGGTCGAGTCAAAAAGAAAAAAATCATTGGCCTCTACTACTGCCAATACATTTTTTAATTCATTTTTTTGCAAACTTTTTTTAAAAAGATGGGACACTGCCCATAGCACACCTTTGGACAATACTCCACTGGTGCAGTATTGGTTAAGAGCACTGCGAGGAGCTTCTAAAACTCCAATATGATTTATTATGTTAACACAACAGGTGATTAAAACCTTTAATTTGAAGACAGATTTACACAAGATTTATTTACACTCTAGATGTAAATAAAAAAATGTATTGTTCTGATATCCATTGCTCCATTCACACCATATCTGAGAGATGTCTTTGGACTGGTGACCCTCTTCTTGGAATTGAGATCATCATTTTCTGACTTCAAGAGATATTGAAGGTCAAGCTACTCCAAGAAACTACTCCATCCTGTAATCCAGAAAGAATCTTCACTTACATTGGGCCCTACTGACTTGCTGCTCCCTTGCAGGCTACACTATAGAATTAGGAAGACTTAAGAACCAAAACATTAGTTATCAACCTCAGAAGATTTCTACTTTATTGGCTTAAAAGGAACACCACAGTGTTCCATAGTTGTATTCCTAAAACTATAGTTTTAACCAACGATGCTAGTGCCCCCCGCCTCTGTGTGAGGGCTCAGATTGTGAGTTTTGCTTGCCTTTTAGCCTTCGCAACACCAGTGTCTATGAGGAACATACACCTCCTTGGCTGAGATCATTGATCTCAAACAATTCAGTTTGTTTCCCATAGGAAAACTATTGGAGGCTAGTGCACATGAGGGGCAAAATGCTGCCCTGCACCAATCAAAGTGAGCGCCTCTAGTATCTGTTAAAGTGACAATCACTAGAGGTATTTAAATCCTGCAATGTAGACATTTCCATTCCTGCAGAACAGCAATGTGCATGTGCTTTAAGCCAGCAAAACACTGCAATCAAATGCGTGAGAAGCATTTCATTGGGCAGTACAAAGCCCTTGACTACGTCAGACAGGGAGTGGAGATCAGTGATGGGAGCTTTGCCAGGCACTGGATTACAGAAAGTTTAAAATGTTTTCAGGTTTCAATGACGGACCTAGGTAGGAATATGCAATAGGGCATTCCTACTTTTTTCTATAGAAAATGAAATGTTTAAAAGGGTTACTGTAAACCTTTAAATAATACGAAACTCTTGCATTTATAAAGCAGTAAAGTATCAGGGACACATTTTGGCAGATAGCTGAAAATTAAAGGGACACTCTAAGCACCAGAACAACTTTAGCGTAATGAAGCAGTTCTACTGTATAGATCATGCATCATTAAGGAGTTCAATCACTTTTGTTTCTGTTTATGCAGCTCTAGCCACACCTCCTCTGGCTGCGACTCATGCAGTCTACATGAAAAGTGGTGTTATTTTTAGATTAGTTAGTTATTAGTTATCAGATGTGACAGCACATTGTGTTTACTTCATACATTTTTCTCTCCTGCTATGTTAATTGAACTTTAATTACACATGATGCTCCTGCATGCTATTGGAGCAGGATTCTAAAAAATCATTGGACCACCAGGGATTAATTTTCATTTAATATTTTGCAGATCCAGCAATATACATGACATCAATGCCACCATCAGGGCATAACAACCATAACGGTTGTCATGGGCCCGGCGTCCTGGGGAGCCTGGACTGCTCTGGGACAGGGCCAGTACGTCCTATAGGCAACTTAGGCAGTCCCCAAGGGCACACCGGCCCGGGGAGCACCAGATTTGAGTGACCAGCAGGAGGGTAGTGCACAGAGTGTAGAATGGCCGGGCGGCGCGGACCGCGGTACCGGAGCATTTGTTTCATGTACCCAGCTGGGTACAGTCCGTCCGGGTACAGCAATCAGAAGGCCACGCTACAAAGATAGGTAGGAGGCACAACAGGGAGGGAGGATAACACTAAGGGGGGGGGGGAGGGAGGTTAACACTAAGGGGAGGGGGAGAGGGAGAACCACAAAGGGTTTTGGGGGGTGGGGGGTGAAGCAGGAGAGGCAGGACCACTAAGAGGGGTTGGGGGAAAGGGAGGACCACTAAGTGGGGGGGGAGGACCACTAGGGGGGAGATGGAGGACCACTAAGGTGGGGAGGGAGGACCACTCAGGGGGTGGGGCAGAGGACCACTAAGGGGGGGGCATGAGAGGACCACTAAGGGGGGAGAGAGGACCACTCAGGGGGGAGAGGGAGGACCACTTAGGGGGGAGAGGGAGGACCACTAAGGGGGGAGGCGTGAGAGGACCACTAAGGGGGGGGGGGAGAGGACCACTTAGGGGGGAGAGAGAGAGGACCACTTAGATGGGAGAGAGAGGACCACTTAGGGGGGAGAAGGGGGATTGGAGAGGACCACTTAGGAGGGAGAGGGGGAAGTGGAGGGAACCACTTAGGGAGGAGAGGGGGGGTGGAGAGGATCACTGAGAGTGGGACAGGGAGGGGAGAGGAACAATAAGGGACAGGGAGGGGAGAGGAACACTGAGTGATAGGGAAGAGAGGGGACCACTAAGGGACAGGGGGCAGGAGAGCTCTAAGGGTGGAGGGGACAGCTCTAAGGGAGGGGTAGGGGAGATCACTAAGGGACAGGAGGGGGGAGCTCTGAGGGATGGGTGGGCAGAGCACTAAGGGACAGGGGGACTAGGGAGAGCACTGAGGGACAGGAGGGGAGAGGAGAGCACTATTGAAAAATAAATAAAGAGCTGCTCCCCTCTCAACCCCTATCCTACCTCACAAACAGGGCCAGACTGGGGATACAAAGCAGCCCTGAAAAAAAACTATGCCAGCCCCATAAGTCATTGTTTGGATGATGGGAGCGAGCAGTGAGCACTTTGATTCTCCCCTCCTCTCGCGAGCTCGGCATTCGGAGTGTTGCCGCAGCAATGCTCTCATACTATCAACGCGGAGCTCGCGAGAGGAGGGCTCCTGTTCTGCAAGGTGCAGAACTTCAAGAGCTGGCAGAGACCGCTGGATCACCAGGTAATCGGTATTGTCCCATCCCTGCCCAAAGGTATGCAAGAGGGAGGGGGGCAGAAGGGAATCAACATTAATTACCGTATATACTCGAGTATAAGCCGACCCGAATATAAGCCTAGGCCCCTAATTTTACCCCAAAAAATTGGGAAAACTTATATTATATTATTATTGCCATAATACAGACTTTTGACTCGAGTATAAGCAGAGTTGGGGTTTTTCAGCACAAAAAATGTGCTGAAAAACTCGGCTTATACTCGAGTATATACGGTAATTTAAGAAAACAAAACCTAAAATTGCTCTCCCACCTCCTAATTCAAAGCCTTATGTCACCCCCTCCTACTCACAAATCATCACTATCCCACCCTTACTGTGTTAACTACACACACTCCATAATACACACACACACTCCATAATCTACTCACACACACACACACACACACACTACATAATCTACTCACTCACACACTACATAATCTACTCACTCACACACTACATAATCTACTCACTCACACACTACATAATCTACTCACACACACACTACATAATCTACTCACACACACTACATAATCTACTCACACACACACTACATAATTCAGACACACACTACATAATCCACACACACTACATAATCCAAACACACACTACATAATCTACTCACACACACACTACATAATCCACACACACACAACATCCCCTATACACACACACTCACACTACATAATCTTCTCACACACACATACACTACATAATCGACTCACACACAACTCCCCCTATAAACACACTATGTTCTCTACACACATACACACTAGATAACTCACAGACACTACAAAATGTACAGACACACTATGCTCCCTATACATACTGTGACAGAGTCTATGGGAGGGTAATAGAAGGAAGGTATATAGGACCCAGAATCCTCCATAGTCTATACTCATTCACCTGCCCAATTAGCAACTGCTGAGGCTTTAATTAGCAGGTCTCAGAGCAGAAAGAGTCAGATACAATCTGACCTGCAGAGAGAGAGAGCAGGTCTGTGCAGAGCAGCATCTAAACAATGTGCTAAAGGTTGGTGAAACCAATGCTTATTTTTGATTTGTGTAGTTTATTACCCTGGTGAGTAAGGGACATTTCTTTATGTTTAGTTAGTGCTCAAATTTGAGCTAGGATTTATTTTGTAGATTTTCCTTTCTGTTGTGCTGCAGTTTTTGAACAAACTGATTGCTGTATGGATTTTTGTGCACGCTATAAATAAACCACACCATTTTTGCACCAGAGACTGTTGTTCTATGCCTGTTACCCTAGAGGACTGTGTTGCTTTGCCCATAAAGGTCACAAGATGGTGGAGAATGCGGGCATTTAAAGCACATTTATACGGTCTGTGGGTATAGAGGCCTAAGGTACTGCGACTCTGCAAACTGAGACTGGTTGTTTGAAACAGAGGCCTGCAGGTGTGGTGTGTGTGGTATTTACCAAGTGGCTGAAAAAAAACAACAACAAGCAAGATGGAAGAGTTTGTAAAAGCCTTGGTACAGGCCACTACTACCCAGCAAGACACAAACCGTGTAACAGCGGCGCAGATCAGTAGCCTCATGGAGACACAGCGACAGGCTGTTGCGGTCCAACAGGAGACAAACCGCTTATTGGCCACACAAATAGACTGCATTATGGAAACTCAGCGGGAAGACAGAGACAAACTAACAAGTGCTTTGCAACAAACCATGCTGTCAAGTGTAACTACCCCTACTATGGATAGGGGGCGCCGGATTAGAGTTACTGACTTTTTACATAAAGTGAGTGAGGTTGATGACATGGAGGCTTACCTGACAACCTTTGAAAGGATTGCTACCCGAGAAGGATGGCCTCCAGGTCAGTGGGCAGGATTATTAGCCCCTTGCCTCAGTGGAGAATCACAAAAAGCGTATGATGATTTGCCTCTCAGCCAAGCACAAGACTATGACCGATTGAAAGCGGAAATACTAACACGGCTTGGAATTACGCCTGCAGTGCGAGCCCAAAGATATAATGTTTGGGTTTATGATACCGAGAAACCTACTAGGTCACAAATGTATGACCTCTTGAGACTTGCCCAGAAGTGGCTACAGCCAGAAATCAACTCTGCTGCAGTAATCATTGAAAAGGTGGTTATGGATCGCTTCCTCAGAAGTCTGCCGATAGCGCTACGGAAATGGGTCAGTCAAGCGGATCCAAAGGACCCTGAAGAAATGATGAACTTGACAGAGAGATACCGGTTTGCTAATGAAACTCAGAGTAAAGAACCTTACCTCAACGCCAAATTGCAAGGTAACAGGATACCTTCAAAGAAGTCTGGTGGGTTTAAAGAAACCGATTGGAAAAAAGATTCTGTACAGACCCATAGACAGACTGACTACCTGGAAAATTGGGTACCCAGGTTCCCAACCCGGCCACAAGGCCAGACTGAGAAAGAGATAAAGTGTTATAGATGTCAGGAGATTGGACATATTGCACGTAACTGTCCACAGACTGATGAACCTATGGAATGTAATTTGGGGAGGGGGGAGAAACATGGTGCAATGTTGGTATACACAAAAATGTCTGCTTTAACAAGTACTGGTGGTATTAATCATGTCAAATCTGTAAATATGGAGGGGCGGAGTGTGCAAGCACTCTTAGATTCTGGGAGTGAGGTTTCATTGGTAAAGAGATCTTTACTTCAGAGTGAGCAAGTTGATAAAACTCACGTGTTGGATATAATATGCATACATGGTGACACCCACACGTATCCCACAGCCGAGGTGGAATTTGCTACCACGGTAGGGGTGATAAAACATAGAGTTGGGGTGGTACCATCGTTGCCTTATGATGCTGTATTGGGGCGTGATTTTCCCCTCTTTCGGAAAATTTGGGAAGATACTGTAATAAAGCAGGATAAACGTACAGAGGTAGAGGCAGAAACAGTGGGGTTAGAGAACGGTTTCCCTTTTTCTACGATTGATTTGGAGCAATATAGTGAAAATGAACCCACTGTCGTATGTTTGGGTGAGGATGGGGAACACAATGAAAGTGATTCCTCCCAAGTAGACAATCTAAGGGAAGAGGTGGAGTTCCATCATCTAGGTATTAGCTTAGGAAATTTTAGGGCTGCCCAATGGGAGGATCAAACATTGGTAGCTGCCCGTAACAATGTTCAGGTAGTGGAAGGTACTCCTGTTAACCCGGAAACCCAATTGTCCCTTCCCTATTTTGCAGAAAAAAATAATTTACTTTACCGAGTAGAGAGGAGGGGGGTTGAAGAGGTTGAGCAATTACTGGTACCTCAAGCCCACAGAAACCTAGTCTTAAAACTAGCTCACAGCCATGTATTGGGGGGCATCTTGGGATTGAAAAAACTAGGGAGAGAGTACTAAGAAGATTTTACTGGCCAGGAATTTACTCTGCTATAGAGCGATTTTGCAAGTCATGCCCAGAATGCCAAAGAAAGGCTCCATTCCAAACTTTCCGTAATCCCCTCATTCCTCTTCCCATTATAGAAGTCCCATTTGAAAGAATTGCTATGGACCTGGTTGGTCCTTTACTTAAATCCGCTAGGGGGCACCAATATATATATAGTTATGCTACCCGGTATCCCGAAGCTATACCTTTAAGAAATACCTCAGCTAAAACCATTTCCAGAGAGTTAATGTTTATGTTCAGCCGGGTTGGACTACCTAGAGAAGTACTTACAGACCAAGGTACTCCTTTCATGTCACGAGTGATGAAAGAGCTATGTAACTTATTGAAGATTAAAGAATTGAAAACTTCAGTGTATCACCCACAAACTGATGGGTTAGTGGAAAGATTTAATAAGACATTAAAAGCAATGCTCCGTAAGGTAATTGATAAAGATGGTAAGAATTTGGATCGTTTGCTCCCATATCTAATGTTTGCTATCAGAGAAGTCCCCCAAGCTTCCACAGGGTTCTCCCCTTTTGAATTATTATATGGCAGACATCCTAGAGGTCTCGCATTGAGGCCATAATGCCAATTGTCAGGGAAAATATGGAGAGAGCTCAGGAAGCCCAGAAAGCTAGTTATAACAGGAATGCTAGACTTAGGGTCTTTCAACCTGGAGACAGGGTTATGGTACTAATCCCCACAGTAGAAAGTAAATTCCTGGCAAACTGGCATGGCCCATACGAGATCATTGAACGAGTCAATGAGGTTAATTATAAGGTGAGACAACCTGGTAGAAGAAAGCCCGAACAAATATACCACATAAATTTACTTAAACCCTGGACAGACAGAGAGGCCTTGATGGCCATGACAGATAAAGTTCCTCTGACCAAAGTAGACAAAGTACCAGAGGTTAACATTGCTGACACTCTAGCACCTCATCAGAGAAATGAGGTCCGAGAGTTTGTTCTTAGAAATCGGGATGTGTTTGCTCCAGTACCCGGAAAAACTCATGTTATTAAACATGACATAATTACGGAACCTGGAAAAAGGGTTAACTTAAAACCCTACCGAATCCCAGAGGCCAGAAAAGAAGCCATCAAAGCAGAGGTCCAAAAGATGCTTGAGCTAGGGGTTATCGAGGAATCACAAAGTGAATGGAGTAACCCTATCGTGTTGGTACCCAAGCCAAATGGAGAAATCAGATTCTGTAATGATTTCAGAAAATTAAATGATATATCAAAATTTGACGCTTATCCCATGCCTAGGGTTGATGACCTAATAGAGAGATTAGGACGGTCCAGATATCTGACTACATTAGATCTGACTAAAGGTTACTGGCAAGTTCCCTTAACGGAGCGGGCCAAAGAAAAAACAGCTTTTTCCACACCAGATGGTTTATTTCACTATAGAGTCTTACCTTTTGGGTTGCATGGTGCACCTGCCACCTTCCAAAGAATGATGGATAGAATCCTTAGGCCCCATAGTGAATATGCGGCTGCCTACCTTGACGATGTGGTTATACACAGTACAGATTGGGAAACACACCTTCCCCGAGTTCAGGCAGTAATAAAGTCTATACGAGATGCAGGTCTAACTGCCAATCCATCCAAATGTACGATAGGTTTGGAGGAGGCTAAGTATTTGGGCTACACTATTGGGAGGGGTCTCCTGAAACCACAGAAAAGTAAGGTAGATGCTATTGTGGATTGGCCACGTCCTGTGACAAAGAAACAAGTTCGGGCATTTCTGGGCTTAGTGGGCTACTACTGTAGATTCATACCTAACTTTGCTACGATCGCAAACCCGTTGACAGAACTAACTAAGGCAAAAGGCCCAGTTATGATCAAGTGGACTCCCGAGGTAGAGAAGGCATTTAATACCCTGAAGGAGGTTTTGTGTGCTGACCCAATTTTGGTTGCCCCTGACTTTACAAAAGAATTTGTGGTACAGACAGATGCGTCTGATGTGGGCCTAGGAGCAGTTCTTTCTCAAGTACACAGGGGAGAAGAACATCCCATTATGTACCTGAGCAAGAAGCTGAATCCCCATGAACAGAGATACTCAGTGGTTGAGAAAGAATGCTTGGCCATAAAATGGGCACTGGAAACACTTAAGTTTTATCTGTTGGGGAGAAGGTTCAAACTTGTCATGCGCCATTGACGTGGATGAGACATAACAAGGAAACAAATGCCAGAGTAACTAGGTGGTTCCTTAGTCTTCAGCCATATAACTTCTCTATGGAGCATAGAGCTGGTAAAGACCAGGGGAATGCAGACGGTTTATCCAGAGTCCATTGTTCGTTGTCAAAGGTTGCTACAACCGATGGGTCTAAGCTGGCGGGGGGGATATGTGACAGAGTCTATGGGAGGGTAATAGAAGGAAGGTATCTACGACCCAGAATCCTCCATAGTCTATACTCATTCACCTGCCCAATTAGCAACTGCTGAGGCTTTAATTAGCAGGTCTCAGAGCAGAAAGAGTCAGATACAATCTGACCTGCAGAGAGAGAGCAGGTCTGTGCAGAGCAGCATCTAAACAATGTGCTAAAGGTTGGTGAAACCAATGCTTATTTTTGATTTGTGTAGTTTATTACCCTGGTGAGTAAGGGACATTTCTTTATGTTTAGTTAGTGCTCAAATTTGAGCTAGGATTTATTTTGTAGATTTTCCTTTCTGTTGTGCTGCAGTTTTTGAACAAACTGATTGCTGTATGGATTTTTGTGCACGCTATAAATAAACCACACCATTTTTGCACCAGAGACTGTTGTTCTATGCCTGTTACCCTAGAGGACTGTGTTGCTTTGCCCATAAAGGTCACAATACACACTACGGAACTTGCACCCATACACACTACATTCCCTATACACACACACTATGTTCCCTAAACACATACACACTACATCCCCTTTACACACACACTATGTTCCCTAAACACATACACACCGTATACACACACTGTTTCCTACAAACATACACACTACATCCCCTTTACACACACACATTACATAACCTACACACACACACACACTACATAACCTACACACATACACACTACATCCCCTATACACACACACACACACACACACACATTACATAACCTACACACACACACACAGACACACTACATAACCTACACACATACACACTACATCCCCTATACACACACACACACACTATATCCCTATCCCACACCACACTATTTTCCCTACACACACTGCATCCCTATTCCATGCACAACATAATGGCATGGCAACTTCAGGGAGACAGGACACTCTTGTTTTTACTCCTAATGCAAATCTATACATGTGGGAGTAATTCTTCTGACATATATATATATATATACATATATATATATTGTGATCCTTGTTTGTAGATAGCACGGTCCTCTAGGGTAAACAACAGGCACAGTCCTTTGGCTTTTATATAATCCAGGCAACTTTATTGTAAATCCACACAGGAGACAGCAGTAAATGAAAACATAAATCCCTTTAAACAAAAACCTAGCTCGTCTGAGCACTAACTAATATTAGGTTCCCTATCTCTCAGGGGTTAAACTAAACAAAACAATATTGGTTTCACCAACCTAGAGTCTTTGTCCGCTCTCAGCAATCCCAGTGCTCCAAGCCAGCCTTGACTGCTTCCCTTTCTGCACTCCCAGTACTCCAAACCAGCCTTGACTGCTTCCTTCCGCACTCTTGAGCTCCAAGCCAGCCTTGACTGCTTCCTTGACTGCACTCCCAGTGCCCCAAGCCAGCACTCCCAGTGCTCCAAGCCAGCACTCCCAGTGCCTAGTCTCCTTGACTCTCACTGGAGAGAACAGCCTCTCTCCTACCTGCTTCCTGGGAGGAAGCCAGCAATCCCCCTCTTTACCTGCCTAGCAGGGAGTGGTTTATTCCCACTGCTACAGCTGATTATCTGCAGCTGAGCAGTGGGTTGGAGACAGTCCAAAAAACCCTGGCCTGGATCTTTGTCTCCCAAGAAAACCACTAAACTGTGGAGTGGAGCATTGGCCCACCCTTCTCTCCAAATGCTCCACCCCAGGGGCCCATAACTAAACAAAGCTTTGTGTTGTGCAACAAACAAACTACATATACTCCCCCTGGGGTTAAATGGCTTCTCTGCCTTCACTTTATCACAATATATATATAATTTTCTGCTCTTTAACCCCTTAAGGACCAAACTTCGGGAATAAAAGGGAATCATGACATGTCACACATGTCATGTGTCCTTACGGGTTAAAAATACCAGAAATTGTGTGTACCATAATAAGTACAATTTAACATGATTTCTGAGAGTAATATTTAAATATACATGTATATTAATATGGGTGTATTATTATTATTATATGTGTTATTACGCCTGTAACATTTACAAATGTATTAATATACGTGTATATGCATGATATGCCCAGAAATCACATTAATACGTAACACCTATGTAATGGAGGCTTAACACTTTTTACAAGATGGACGAGGGCATGTGACCATGGAGGGGCGCTGTGAATATTTTTCGCACAGGGTGCCTAAAGGCCTAAGGCGGGCCCTGCGACCATATATATATATATTATTGGTATATTTCTTGTTCTAATTTAAAATATTAGTCCTTTCAGGGTATTTAAATTATACAGTAATGCATACTTACATGCAGACAATCTCACTGACACAAGCTCATTGATACAGAGGCTCATAGACAATCTCATTGATATACATAAGCTCATTGACATAAAAACACAAGCTCACTGATGCAAACAAATTGGCTCACTGACAGACAATCTCAATGACACACACAGACAAGATTACTGGTACACACATACAAATTTAGTACAGATAAACTCTGATACATAAACACAGAAGCTTACTACAGACAAGCTCACTGTCACACACACACACTCACTGACGCACACACTCTCCCTACAGACAAGCCCATTGACACACACATGCTCCCTACAGAAGAGCTCACTAACACACAGATTCACTACAGACAAGCTCACTGACACACACATGCTAACTAGAGACAAGCTCACTGACACACACATGCTCACTACAGACAAGCTCACTGACACACACACATGGTCACTACAGACAAGCTCATGGTCACACACATGCTTGCTACAGACAAGCTCACTGCACACACACACAGAAGCACACTCATTCATTAGCAGATGCACACACACACAGAAGCTCACTCACTAGCAGGCACATACACACAAGCTCACTCACTAGCAGGCACACACACAAACTCCCTCAATAGCAGATACACACACACACACACACACACAAACTCCCTCACTAGCAGATGCGCACACACACACACACACACACACACACACAAAACAGAAGCTAACTCGCTAGCAGATGCACACACACAGAGAAGCTCATTCACTAACAGATGCGCACACACATATAAGCTAAGTGCTCACTCACTAGCAGATGCACACACACAGAAGCTCACTCCCTCATTAGCAGGCACATACACACACAAGCTCACTCACTAGCAGGCACACACACACAAGCTCATTTACTAGCATGAACACACACACAACTCCCTCACTAGCAGATGCACACACACACACACACACACACACAACAGAAGCTAAGTCACTAGCAGATGCACACACAAGCTCACTCACTAGCAGATGCACACACACACAGAAGCTCAGTGCTCACTCACTAGCAGATGCACACACACACAGAAGCTCCCTCACTAACAGATGCACACACACACAGAAGTTCACGCACTCATTAGCAGATGCACACACACACACACACACACACACAGAAGCTCACTCATTCATTAGTAGATGCACACACACACACACACACACAGAGAAGCTCACTCACTAGCAGGCACATACACACACAAGCGCACATACTAGCAGGCACAAACAGAAGCTCACTCACTAGCAGGCACACACACACACAAACACACACACAAACTCCCTCACTAGCAGATGTGCACACACACACAAAAAACAGAAGCTAACTCACTAGCAGATGCACACACACAGAAGCTCAGTGCTCACTGTGACGGACCGCCTGGCACCCCAACCGGGTGCCTCCGCCAATCGCTGCTTCCTAATCACCTTGAGTACTATAAGCACGGCTGGGGTCTCGCTGTCCTCCACCCACCCTGGACCTAAGACAAGGAACCAGTTTCCAGTGGGTGGACCTCTCCTCCTCCAGAGAGTATAGCAGGTATAGCTGTGTAGCTCTTTTAGAGCTAGTGATTATAGCCAGTATAGTAATCTAAAGCAGGTATAACTGGTATAGCTGGTATATCTGTTCCCTACAATCACGAGACGAGGCTGCTTGTTGAGGGTGAAGTGAACTGATTTTAATGGGACCACACTTGGCCTTTTATGACAATCCCCATGCAAGGGATACTCCAACCTGAACCTGATGGAAGACTGAATTACAAAGTCACAGACCAATGACAACAGTGTTACAATACATGACACTCCCATACATAATCGAATAATCCCTCCTCTGGGCCTGGGAGATAATTGGATCAGGAACTGTACTAATCTTATCCAATTATCTCCAAGTACAAAAAAAACACACCTTTTCCCAAACACCCCAAAAGTACCCCTGAAACACATAAAAGCCCACAAGTTATATCCCCTGATAGCCCTAATCTGGGTGACCAACATATAAAAAAATCACCCAGATCAGTTCAGGGGTTCAGGAATTTCCTGGAAGTAATTTATTTGACCGACTGCAGGCATGGTCCCATGCCCAAAACAGTTCCAGAGAATCAGGGCTATAAACTATATTGCGGTCAGTATAGTTTGGTAGTTTGAAAACTAAAAAGCTACCGAACAGAGTCAATAGTCTTACCCTGGAGCTTGTTCCCCTCACCCAGATGAATGATTTCACCGAACAGTGCCCTTCTAAGTTGTATAGAACCGAACGCGGGCGATGATGGAAGTCCAGCGGTGTTCGGAAGTTTCTGTGTCCGATTTTAGTTCCATGAGATTCATGCCCAAACACTGCTGCCTGCATTCATGCGAACAAGATGGCCACCACCTCATGGTTGTCAATAGGAATTGCGGAACCAAGATGAACAATTAGAACACTGCAGTGAGAAACGTTCCAAGTTGTTAATAGGTGTTAACAAGCTCCAGGGTGGTCTCTGGTTCGTGCGCTTGTTCGGTAACTGAACCATATAATCCCAATTGCATGAACAGAGTCTTTTTTACATATTTTAGCCAGGTCTATTTCAGGTCTATTGCAGGCCCCTTCAAGAACCAGTGTCAAGGTTCTGTTCGCCACATATATTCCCTTCCAAGGGGAGACTAATCAGGTACCTGACCTCCTGTCGGTCGGTATCTGAGTCAGTTGAGTAGCCCACCCATAAGCAAGTACTGGACCCGGTGACTTCTGTAGCCCATCTCTGTCCTTTATGTCCCCAGCAGTCAAGTGGGCATCTGGTACTCCTGGTCTCTCGGTTGCTCTCTGGCTTGTAGTTGGGGTTACTCAGTAGGCAGAGACGAGCGGTGCTCTGCCCCGCAGCCATCATTAAAGCTGGGTAGTTGAAAGGGTCCTAGATTAAGGACAAGGGGAGGGTAGAGGCCAACTTTGCTCTGTCCTGGTGCCAGCGCTTATACTGGGAGGACCGGTGCCTAGTCCTGCCCTGTAACAAGGGGACAGGTCGAGCAGAGGCCAGTGGCGCTCTGCCCTGATGCCAGTTCTTCTGTTGGAAGGGGGTCAGTGGGTATTGCAGCCTCATCCACTAACCCCAGGACCCGGCTGGGAAGCTGCTGTGTAGAGAGGGATCGCCTACCTCCTCCTCATGGTATTCCATCGTGGTCAGTTGGGGACCTGGACAGGCCATCCCGTATCCCTGTAGGTCTTGTGCAAAGACCACAGTCCCATCTGTACCATTGGGGTCAGGGGTGCTGTCCCCCTGTAGTTGGGGAGAGGGACCAGTTGTCTCCTCTCCTGGTATCTCCGACTGCCGCTGGGGAGAGAGACTGGTTGTCTCCTCTCCCTGCAAGGTACACTGCCACTGGGGAGTAGGACCGACTGTCCCTACTCCCGGTACTTCCAGCTGCAATTGGGGATCTGGGCCTGCTGCCCCGCTGCCTGCGTTCATGTGAACAAGAGGGCCGCCACCTCATGGTTGTCAATAGGAATTGTGGCCACCCAGACGACCAATTAGAATATGCGGTGAAAAACATTCCAAGTTGTTAATAGGTGTTAACAAGCTCCAGAGTGGTTTCTGGTTCGTGCGGTTGTTCGGTAACTAAACCATATAATCCCAATTGCACAAACTGAGTCTTTTTAACGTATTTTAGCTAGGTCTATTGTAGGGGTCATAGTCCTGTGGCAAGAGGATGATGAGCAGGCCCCTCCAAGAACCAGTGTTGAGGTTCTATTCGCCACACTCACTCACTAGCAGAAGTGCACACACACAGAAGCTGACTCACTAGCAGATGCACACACATAGAAGCTCACTCACTCATTAGCAGATGCACACACACACACAGAAGCACAGGCACATACACACACAAGATCACTCACTAGCAGGCACACACACACAAGCTCACTCACTAGAAGGCACACACACCAGCTCACTCACTAGCAGGTACACACACACAAACTCCCTCACTAGGAACAGATGCACACACACAGAAGCTCACTCACTAGCAGATGCACACACACACACACACACACACAAGCTCACTCACTAGCACACACACAAAGCTTACCTGTCACTGGTAGGTGTCTTCATTCCAGCGAGGTCAGCAGCTTCTGTCTGGGGGAGGGGCTTGTCTTCTGGAGGTGGGGCTTAAGTGCAGGGGTAGGGCATGTTAATCTGCACCAGCCCCCAGATCCTCTCTTTAATCCCCTAGGACTGATACAGGCTGGCACAGTCAGAGGGGAAAACCATTCAAATTACATGTGCTGTCTGCCTGGCCAGTCCGGCCCTGCCCACAATCCCTCTCTTTCACACTACACACATACACAATGCATCCTTACACATACACAGAAACACACAATGCATCCCTACTCACACACAGACACACCGAAACACACAGTGGATCCCTTACGCACACACACACACTGCTTCTCTTACACACACACAGTAAATGCATATTTTACACACACTTAATGCACACCTTACAGACACACACTGCATTATGTTACATACACAGAAGCACACCTTGCATCCCTTACACACACAGCCAGAAACACACAATGCATTCCTCACACACTGCATCCACTATACACACACTACATCCCTTACACAAATTGGTATCCCTATACACTACATTTGATAAGAACACACATTACATCCTTGACAATAACACATACCTTACACACATACACTCCACTCCCTTTGAGCGAACTCAGGTGTGGGCCATGTAGCCATAAACATCTTGAGCTGCTTCCTGTCTGTTGATTTTTGTGAGTACTGTTACAAACAGTCTGCAGAGATCCTGTTCTACACCAGACCTGTGGAGCCAGACTGCAGCCAGAGCCCATCATCATCCTCTTGTCCTCATCTGGTGGTAAGTAGGCAATCCAATATATTATTAGTGGCACTAATTTCTAATTTACCTCACATTAAAGGGCCACTGTAGTCACCAGAACCACTACAGCTTAATGTAATGGTTCTGGTGTCTATAGCCTGTCCATGCAGGATTTTTAATGTAAACACACTGCCTTTTCAGCTAAAAAAACACTGAGTGCAGCACTGGCATTGGCCCATAAGGCAGATTATATGGGTGGGGCATTGTGATGTCACATGGTGGGCAGACCAAAAATCCTTGCACCGGCCCTGCTCTGGGAGTCCCGGGCCCCACATTCCATTTGTGCACATAGATCATCAATTATTATCGATTATCACTATATATATATGTGCACCTTAGGACCCCTGCCAACGGCTACCTGTATAATGTAGAAGGGACCCTGCCAGCATGAGCTTAACTTTCCAGCAGCTCCTGTGTCTGTAACTCTCGCAAGCCCCGCGGTCTGGCAGAGCGTTGCTGCGGGTTACCATTGCATCGCTCCGCACGGCACGCAGGCAAAGCGATAGTTACAGACACAGGAGCTGCTGGAAAGTTAAGCTGGTGCTGGCAGGGTCCCTTCTACATTATACAGGTGGCGGGGGCCCTAAGGTGCACATATATATAGCGATATTCGCTATATATATGTGCACACATGGAATGTGGGGCCTGGGACTCCCAGAGCAGGGCCTGTGCAAGGATTTTTGTTAAATAAATGTAAATACCACCAAAAAGGCTCCCTCCCCAAATGCAGCCCCTATTTTACACAGTTACACACACTAAAATCACAACACAAACACACACTGCATCGACTACGCAAACACACACTGCATCCACTACACAAACACACACTGCATCCACCATATACACACTTCATCCACTACACAAACACACACTGCATCCACTACACAAACACACACTGCATCCACTACACAAACACACACTGCATCCACTACACAAACACACACTTCATCCACTACACAAACAGACACTTCATCCACTACACAAACACACACTGCATCCACCATATACACACTTCATCCACTACACAAACACACACTGCATCCATCATACACACACTACATCCACTACACAAACACACACTGCATCCATCATACACACACTACATCCACTACACAAATTGGTATCCCTATACACTACATTCCATAAGAACACACACTACATCCACTACACAAACACACACTGCATCCATCATACACACACTACATCCACTAAACAAACACACACTGCATTCACCATACACACACAGCATCCACTACACAAACACACACTGCATCCATCATACACACACTACATCCACTAGAAAAACACACACTGCATTCGCCATACACACACTACATCCACTACACAAACACACACTTCACATCTAATACACAGAAACACTGCATCCACTACAATCTGTATCCACTATACTCACCAGATCCACTACACATGCACACACACGGCATCCTTGTGGGCGGACTCAGAATGGGCCCTGTGGGTGGACTCGGGGGTAGGCCCTGGGGGCCCAGACCTTGAACTGTGTCTGGGGACCAAAATTTCTGATGGCAGCCCTGCATGGCATTAACATTATCTAAAAACTTACAGATGACATAACACTTAGTACTGTATACATTACCATCACCGCAAGCATCCTTTGCAACCCATCTTAAAATAAATACTTATTATTATTATTTCAGTTTGGTAGCCAGAAAAGTTGCTATTCACAAACACTCAAACTCACATTTAATTTTATTGGGTTTACTTTCTGTCCTCACATTCTATACATGAATTCTCACCTCATATTGTTACAATATGAGAGTCCAAAATATATTTACTATATATTAACTGTATAAGAGAAAAAAAAACATAGTTAGTATATATTTCAACTTCTGTGTATTTGAAGTATGATAAATCACATGCCGCATCTTGAGATCATAGAAGTCTTGACTGTATGAGATGTATGCCATAAAGTATGTGCGGACTGTTCTTTAGAAATGTGTACTGTATCTGAACAACTGGCCTAACTTTCTCTACATCCTCCATGGTGGTCTACATGGGGAGGTTTGATCCAAAGAGTAGTTTACATAAGAGAACACAAGGCAGAGGAAGTCTATTACTCTGTAACTTAACCAAAACATGTCTAAGACCTCTTTTACAAACATAAATAATAAAAAAAAAAAAGGAAAATTGAAATATTAAAATAAGTCAGAGATTTAGAGAGTCATGTTGTCAGAAGAGATGGCAACATAGCACCTATTTTATAAAATAAGTTTAAACTATATAGCACACTCTTCCAGCTGTTTGGAACCACAGTCAATCACCTCCTCATTCCCTTCATATCTTAACACTTACTAAGTTATACTGTTAACTTTTTCGTCTATCACATAAAAATTCCTGTGCTACCTCTTGTCTCATCTCCCCATTTAACCTTTAGATTGTAAGCTTACAGGCAGGGCCCTCTACCTGTTGTATCTGTCTGTTCTTATTGTGTTGTCTTTTTCCTTATTGTACAGCGCTGCGAAATATGTTGGCGCTTTATAAATGCCAGTCATATAATAATAATAATAAATAAGACATACAGTGCCCTCCACTAATATTGGCACCCTTGGTAAATATGAGCAAAGGAGGCTGTGAACAATTGTCTTTTGAACAAATCTTTTGTTCAGAAAATATTCAAAAATACTCTTCATTCATGGATATCAAACAATTTTCAAACACAACAAACAAACAAAAATCTTTGTTAAATATATGTGTGGCTCAATTATGCATATATATATATGTGTAAATATATATACACATATATTATGTAAATATATGAGTGGCACCCCTATAAATTCATGTAAGAAAAATATATTTAAAATATATTCCCATTCGTATTATAAATTTCTTAGTACACCTGGGTAACTAGTAACAGGAAGTTGTTGAACCATATTGCCATGTTCCCATTGTCATTCTTCACAATAGGCAAGAACAAGGGATATAGCTATGGTGTGCGGCAAAAGGTTGTTGAGCTTCACAAAATGGGATATCTCTATAAGAAAATAGCAAAAGCATTGAAATTGCCCATTTCCACATCAGAGTAATAATGAAGTAGTTTTCAGAAGTTCCAGTCAACTCTAAATGTCCAGATCGGACGTCAGCAGGCAATAGAGCAGGCGGCACAGGGCACACTGCAAGGGGTGACTTTATGCATGAAAGCAGGCCAACCTGCCCCCTCAAAACTGACCATGCACAGAGTGCTGTTTCAGTGCTCTGTTCATGGTCCAGGTGCCCAGTCCCCTGCATTTTTTAGGGGGGAGGGGTGATAACATGCATCTTCATTTGTATAGCCAGAAATCCTGGAGCCAACGCTCCAACTTTATGCCCCATGTGCACAATTACACAGCAAACCCCAATGTTTTGGAGCAAATATGGTATAAAAAATTCTCCAAACATTTCGTGAAAACAGCAAATTACTTTTTTTTCCTAACGTATGAGCACAGTGTTTTGTAATCAATTTAAAGTGACTCTTTAGTCACCAGAACCATTACAGCTTAATGTAGTGGTGCTGGTGTCTATAGCCTGTACCTGCAGGCTCAGCAGTGTAAATGGGCCTCTTCAGAGAAAAGCAGTGCTTACATTGTTGCCTTGTTACACCTCTAGTGGCAGTCACTCAGATGGCCACTAGAGTTGCTTCCTAGTCCAGTGCTGCACAATGTGCATCAATGGAGTGCAGCGTCTCCAAGCCCTGGATATGGAGGTGCTAAACCTTCTCCATAGAGATTCATTGATTCAATGCATCTCTACGAGGAGATGCTGGTTTGGGCAGTACAGTGTTTTGCCTCGCATGACCAATAGCCTCTGAATACTTTCCTACGGGAAAGCATTGGATTGGCTGAGATCATCAAGATCAGTCAGGATCCAGGCAAGGACGGCAGTGGCGAAATCGGCACGGTGTGGGAAAATAGGTAAGTTTAAACTTACTTAAATAGATCAGTTAACACTGTGTCAGGAATACATGTTTTTTTTTTATAGCGTTCCTTTAAGTTTCAGAGCATGATGTTATATAATATCTTATAGAATGTCATGATTGAGATTCCTTACATTCTATCTGCAGTCTTTTGCTTTTTAGTTGTAAGTGATTAAATGAATCAAATATCCAGGTGTGATTGTTTTCATTTTTTAGGATCAGTTTGTGATCTGGAATCAGTAATGTGGCGGTTGCCTGCAGGAGAATTCTAATTGATACATTTTCCAAACATATGGTCTTCATGAGAAAAGAAAGCTTCACGGACAACTGGCTTTACATATAACCTTGATATAGGACTGTTTATAGATACTAAAATGGAGAACACATTTCCCGCACGTTATGCAGTTAAATCGAGTTAAAGGGGCTTCTCCAGGCAGCGCTCCCACACATGTTGAGCAAAATATGGAGGTTGCTTTTCCTCGGGATTCTTTTTAATGCCTTCAGTGCTACAGTTGTGTGATGCATGGACTGGTGTATATATATATATATATATATATATATATATATATATACATAGATATAGTAAAATATTATATTTAGTATTATGATTGTTTCCCTCAACTAAAAATAAATAAATAAAAAAATGTGTTCCCCTGGAACAGCAATAATACCATGCGAGGCCTCTCCTCTCTTTCCAGCCAACATACAACAAGTGACTCTACACCTCATGGCCTGCTGTGTGAAGGTTAATAATATTATATGGTGCAAGGAGATGGACTGTTTCCTGGTCATGAGATGTCTAGTTCCTGGGCCCCAAGGTGTTAGCCCCTTAACAAATATAAAAAAATCATAAAATATATAACAAGGTTGCACCCCAACAAGTGGAAAATTGTAAGTGGTAATATTACCCTTTAAGTAAAAATTATTCTGATTGTAAGAAGATTCCTCATATCTTCTTCATAAATACATACAAAATACAATCTAAAAAAGAATAAAGAAAAATAGTGTGAAAATGTAAAATTCTATAGAACGCTGGTGACGTTATAATGCACTCACAAAAGTAAATTGTTTGCAGGTGCGTAAAGGTATCTTTGTTAGGACGTAGCCTTCTGTCCTTTTCTTTATCCCATTGAACACATAGAAGAGAGAGGGAGAAACACAAACATAGTGTACCACTTTAAAAAGTTAAACACCTTTTATTACAAATGCACTCACAAGATGGATCTCTTAGGCTGGCATATCATAGTGTAACTTTCCAGACTCAGGATATGATGTTAAACAGTCCTCTGCAGTCGGAAACAGGATAGTAGCTTGAAATCCAAAAATAAAATCCCCCAAAAAACTTATTGGTAAAAGTTAGAAAATAAACATAAATTAAAAGTCACTATGTTGTCCTCCCAGCCCTATGTGTTTCGTCCTTAGATCGGACTTCCCCAGGGGCATCCAGTAGTAGGGTTGCTGATCTCCGTCACACTTCTATTTTAAAGATCCTTTTCATGCCGTCCCGAACCGCCATCAGCTAATTGGCAATGGCGGCTAGATGTAAATCACCTGCATTTGTTTAATTATAGCTTTGCGTCCCAAGCCTCAGTCTCGTATTGAATATTGATGACGTCTTCCAGTTGGGCCATGGTCGATTTCAAGCTGCTATCCTGTTTCCGACTACACAGTACTGTTTAACATCATAGCCTGAGTCTGGAAAGTTACACTACGATATGTAAGCCTAAGAGATCCATGTTGTGAGTGCATTTGTAATAAAAGGTGTTTAACTTTTTAAAAAGGTACACTATGTTTGTGTTTTTCAATGTGTTCAATGGGATAAAGAAAAGGACAGAAGGCTACGTCCTAACAAAGATACCTTTATGTGGCTGCAAACAATTTACTTTTGTGAGTGCAATATAACATCACCAGCGTTCTATAGAATTAAAAAATTTCCCCACTATTCTAGTTTTTTCTCTTTTAGATTGTATTTTTTATGTGTTAGCCCCTTAAACACAAAAAAGAGCCCAGGGGACGCCCGTTTCCTGGCCCACAAGTGGTTAATCCATGTCAGCCAGGTGGGCAGTCAAATGAGCAGGCTGCTGAGAGGGGTGAACAGATACAGATGACCCCTGAGATGTCTGGACCTGGAGCTCAAGCTCTGGCTGTGAAGGAGTCAACTATGAGCCAGCAGGGAGAGTAATAGATCTCTCTGGTTAGCCTGTGCTTCCTCTCCTGCACGAGTGGGTTTTGTGGTCCGCACCTCCATTTGGGTGCAGATCATTTTTAAAGTTCCAACGGGCACAGGGTAGGGTGTATACACTGATGTATTGTATATATTATTTGATTTATGTGTTTGGTGTATGTGGGAAGCACCATTATATCAGTCACACTGCCTACTATTTTAGCTATGAATAAGGTTTTTACTAAAATTGTGAAGCGCCTACACACTATTTGCTTTTATTATCCAAAGTTCTTCTTGATGACTCAGAGAACCATGGTCAGCATGCTGAGTCATTGATTAAGTGTCAGGAGAGTGATTCTTAAAGTGAGCTGCACCCAGTATTGCTGTAGAACACAATGCTCCCCGCCAGACCAGATGACATGCAAAGAATGGCCTCCTCTGGACTACTAGGGATTACCTGGCAGATGTGCTTACCCTTTAATGGCCATTAGAGTGATACTGAAAACATCCAATTATTTCAATGTGCATTGGGATTTGGGATGATGCGCAAGTAACTTTATTTTTTTTTGTATTGAAGTTGATGTGTCCAATATTCATTGCTGCCACCCAGTAGAAGTGGGACTTTGAGCACAGGGCTTACTTTTGCATGTTTGTATCTTGTATTACACAGCAATATTACAATGTGCCACCCACCCCACGTGTTCCCTATTAAGGGTTATTAAGTGTGTAGGGGTTTAGAAAAACACCCCACTCTGTCTCACTAGAGATTTTACCTTTTAGCTGAAGACACCAAGGTGAATTGTTAGTGTAGGACTCGGCTAAGTGGTATTGTGGTTTTATATTGACGTGGCAGGTGAGCTTATACTTGAATGGACACTGGAGTGATACTAAAAAACTTCCAGTTATTTAAATGTGCATCGGAATTTGGGATAGTGCGCAAGTAACGTTTTCATTGGTTTTTAAAGTCCTAACATTGCTGTGCTTTGGACATAAATATACACATATACACTCTCTCTCTCTTCCTCACTGTCTCTTCCCATCTTCCCATCGCTTTTCTCCTGCCCACACAAGCATCTCAGCCAGTAGATGTGGAATTATAAATCATCTGTACAGGCCCTAAACCCAGAGAGTCCGTGGTCAGTGCCAAGACCGATGCTGGAAATTCTACCCACTGAGCTGGTTGAACAAGTAGGAGCTCATTTAGATCACAGTACACAGAGTGCAAATTTCACTGTCCAGTTCTTGGGCAAATACTTTCAGCACTGTCTTTCTCAGAGCCACTGTAACGCCTGTTGCCTAGATACACTAACAAGGTTATGCACTAAACACTGGATTTTATCCAGATGGACAAAATTCTGAGAAATTATCTGAATTCTGATCAGAATGGCCATTCTCATATTTACTAAAGTCAGTTCCTTCCTTGCATTCGACCAGATGCATTCGGTGTATGGTTTCAAATCAGTGCTTTTCGCATCCATACTCTATGCAAAGTATAGGATCAGGAATATGTAAAAAGCAGTTTTATTAGGCACTGTCTTTAAGTGTTTTATGTTTGTTAGACTTCAAATCCACAATCAGACATTCATACAAATTGTTTTGTAGCAATATTCCAAGATATACATAATATGTTATCATACCATTAATCACAAATCAAAAGCAGCTGAAGTGGGAATTTTACCGATTCGGTACAGTCATTCAGATTTAGCGAATAACCCCGTAGTGGCATATTTTGCATGATTTTCTAGAAATGAATTTAATTTGTAAGTACTCCAATTGTTTAATGCAAAGTTGGGGTTATGAAACCATACATTTTCAGTAGTACATACACACACAGGTTTGTTAATAAAGTGGTTGATGAGAGTTTTTTGTACTTTGATAATGTCAAAGTAGAACAGCTACTTAGTATTTTTTTAATTTTTAATTTTTACAGTTTGATGTGAAAATGTTTTCTTTTGTTTGATTTCCAGTAACTGCATACACCATGAAGTTCACATGGCCGTTTTATACATTTACACTTAGCAGAAGGCATTGGACCAAATGTAAAGAAAAATAACCAGTAGCAATATATAAAAAAAAAAAGAATCAAATTGTATTAATTATCTAAATATGCTCCAGCCTCATATTGATCCTAAATTCTTCTTTAAACTTTTTCCGCAGGGTTCATGGTATCACCTACCTTCCCCTGTCATCATACAATAGCAGTTTATACACCTTAAGATGACAACAATTACTGAATTACAACAGCGAATACCGTCAGGTTAATTGTCTGCAGGGCATGTGAGTCAAGCACATGGCCCCGTTAGTAAAACTCAGGATGTCTTATTTCCTAAACATGTGCATTGAATAAAAATATTTCAGGGAAATCATTCCAATTCTTTCCCTGTTTTCTTTTTCTCTTCTTACACGTTGATTTTGCCATTTCTGCTTCACTTAGCACATCTTTAATTACATTTCTTTTTAAGTAAAAATGTTACTTATCACCGTGTTTCACTCTGTCAATTATTCTCTGTGCCTGTATGTAACCTTGTAGGAATTTTTCACTAATATTCCCTCAGTTGTGCTGTAGCAAAAAGTTTTTTTTTTTTAAACTGTATGATTGTTTCCATGAAATAAAATGTCTAGAAAATCCCCTATTAGCTGAGATATATTTTCTTTTGGAAACTTTTCAAATATTTTGAGTGCTTAGGGTCTTTTCTTGGATGGATTTCTAAACTTTGGAGTTTCAATAAGTGACTGTAAAATAGAAAAAAAAACTTACAATTTATTTTTGTTGAACTTATTTGGCCTAACCCTTTTTATAAACGATACTAGCCTCGTCCATGGCAGCCTATTTTTAAATATATTACAAATAATATGAGAACATTTATGGATGCTTTGGACATAGTCCTAAAATAGTGGAGATTTTGGATAGTATTCCATAAAATGTGTTTATTTTGTATACATTAAAATGTAGTTTATATTGTTGCATTCACGTCACTTTGTTCTTAGGGATGTGCGGAACAACAAGATTTTGGGTGCATCTGTTAACTCTGTAACATTAGGAATATTTAGCTATCTCTGCTTGGATCAAGTGTAGCAGCCTTGGTTAGGCAGGATGAAACGCTGATCCTTTGTAAAATATGAGTATTTAGGGATCTTTGGGTTGGGTAGTTGATTTCCAAGGTTAGAGAACTGATGACTGGAGAGCTTAGGGTTAAGATGGACTTCAAAACGTGGTGATACCTGCCTTCTGAGAATCATGAGTCCAATGCATCTTGAAAACATGCACATTCTAACTTAAAATCCCCCTTAACCCTAAGTCTGCCTAACACAAACATTGTATCTCTTCACTCCTAGGTGGGACTCCTGAAGGCCAGACTTGGTTGTCCTTAGTAGCTATCACCCTGCAGTTTGGCATTCAACACGAACATTGTTGTAAAACAAAGACTTACATTGCTGACAGATGATGACATGAATCTTGGACTGCGAAAAAAATAAATCAATTGGGAATATTTGCGTGTCTGAGGGTCAAGTTTCAAGATTTTTAGTATTAGATTACTCTCAGTAACACGGCTTAAGGATAAGGAGAACAGATGCTTAACCTAGGTCAGGGGCTGGCAATCAAGAGTCCCAGTGAAACTTCAAATATTTGATTGCGCAACCCAAGTCGTGATTGCAGGTGGTGAGGGACAATTCTCTATTTATGCATTGCAGCACTTAGAGGAAGTGACCTCAGATCACTTCCTCCCAGCACTTGTGAACGGGAATCCACACTGCTGCTATCACAGCTCCTGCCCTTGGCCTGTACCTGGCCAGCCTGGTCCCCACTGGACCCCAGGGAAACCAGTCACACTGCTAGATACAAACATAACTGCATCACTGATAATCCAGATAGGCACACACAGCCCCACAAGCAGCCTCTCACATGCAATACCACAAGCAGCCAGGGCTGGTGCAATAATTTTTGCCGCCCCAGGCAAAAAATAATTTGCCGTCCCATTCGCTCCACAGTGGTCCTGTAGGTTTAATCCCACAAGATAAAGCATTGTCTTACCTTGAAGGGTTAAACAAGACTCTAATAGCTGTCACAGTGACAGCCACACTCACTCACTCACACTCAATGGTCCACACAATCACAATCAGTGACCAATGCTCACATAAATTCACTGACTCACGCAGAGTGACACACACACACACACACACACACTGACTCAAGCAGACATACACTGACTTATGTAGTTTGACATACACAAATACACACACTGGCCCAAGCATACACACACACACAATGACTGATGCAGACTGACGCACACACACTGACTCATGCAGACACACATACACAGACCTAAGCAGACGTGCATACACAAAAACCGAAGCAGACACACACACACTGATCCAGACTCAAAATCCAGACACAAACACACAGACCCAAGTAGATACACACAATGACCCATACACACACTGATCCACACACACACACACACTGATCCAGACACACACACAGACCCAAGCAGATACACACATGACCCATGCACACACCCTGACCCATGCACATACACGGACCCAAGCAGACACACACACAGACCCAAGCAGACACACACACTGATCCAGACACACAGACCCAAGCAGTAACACACACTGACCCAAGCAGACACACACACTGATCTAGAGACACACATACTGACCCATACAGACACACACACTGATCCAGACAGACACACACTGATGCAGACACACACACACTGATCCAGACAGACAAACACACACACTGATCCAGACACAGACACACACACACACACACACACTGACCCAAGCAGACACACACACACACACACACTGATCCAGACAGACACACACACACTGACCCAAGCACACACAAACATACTGACTGAAGCAGGCTGACACACACTGTGAAGTTCCCCACTTGACTTAATTTAATGATTGCTCTCCATGGGTCCCAGTCCTTGCCTGGTTGCCTCTCTTAGCTCCACCCCTGCAACCCTCCCACCCACTTGACCCGAGTACAGGGGAAGGGGTGGGAGCGATCATGCGATGTGCCCGTGCGCTGCCGGGATTTGAGGTATGTAGGGGGAATAGCTCTCAGTGCTCTCTGCGTGCTGAGGTTAATGGTACCGAATGCTAGTTTGCCCCTGTGTAAGTGCTCAATATCTCCTGATGCTATGGCCTCTGGCACGCAATACAGAATGTGTCCCACATAGAGGGGGGCAGCCCAAACCATCAGTAAAGCTGCTGCCGGTGCCCACTTTAAAGAAACACCCTAGGCGGCTGCCTAATCAGCCTATAGGACGCCCTGCAAGCAGCCATACACATACACAAACCACTAAACATACAAGGTGATACATAGCCCACATAAACAAGTATGATACACAAAACCACACTACTTATGAAAATGTACACTGCAACAGTCCACATACCCACAAATACAAAACTACAAATCAACTGCAGCACCCATAAAAATACAAGCAGAATACGGCAACATGCACACCTCCGTTTAAAAAAAATTACCGGCATGCAACGGGACTTCAAGATCTTATTTTGGCACAGTGCTACTTAAAGGTTGCCTACCCCGACCTAGGTGGTCCCTCACTTCTGAGAATAATAAGCATTAGAGTCTAATTCATCGGACAGAATCTCCTATGCACAATCCTTTTTAACCCTAAAACCTCCTATCCCAAACCTTAAGTTTCATCACCCCTAAGCACCCAACTTCAAATTTACCTAACTCCACATCACATGATAAACTGTTGTACCCATAGGTTTAGGACATGCGGTGATTGGGGCAATATTCCCACTCATGACGGTGTAGTTTTAAAAAAGTACCTGTTTTATTGTTTAAGAAAGACGAGCAAATCAAAGCATGTTACAGTGTAGTTGGTTATCTTCTCCACCTAGCTTTTAAAACAATCACCAAAATGATGCAAAAATACCAGTGGACCTTTATTGAAAAAATGATTTTCTGAGAAATTGCATATGTATGTATATTAAAAGGTAAGGTCGGCTAGCTTAAGTATATGTCTAAATACTAATTGCCTTCCCAGTGACAGTGTATAATTTTGCAGATAGAAAATTGCATGATTTAACACAAGTGGTGTGTTTTTCCCTCTTCCTGCCTATCTTTTTGTCGGAACAGTGATTCCTGGTGGTCCAGCTAGGGTTCTGCATCCCTTGTATTCCAGTAAGGTTTTTATATTCATGGTGATACAAGAGGGTTCATATCCCTGGTAATCTAGTGGGGATCCTGGTCTCCAGTGGGTGCAGAACGCAGTAGTTCTTCGGTGATGAGTCAGTGCGCAGGGGATAGTGTTGGCGGGTCTCTGACTCATTTACTGAGTGCTGAAAGCATGACGTGTGTGATCTGCACCATCCACTTGTGCAAGGGGGATAAATGGGGGCCCCTGGCTCCCCCATGCCTCTCTGTATCGAGGAACAAGGAGGATGCAGCTGGGTTGATGTTTGAGTCCAAGACCTTAGGTAGTTGACTAAGGCCACAATTATGTTATTGAAAGGCCCAGGAGACTGGGCATCTGTTAGGCCCTTTATGGAGTCATATATTTTATAGAAGAACTTAGGTGACTAGGCGTCTTCTATACCCTCTTACTATCTCCTGGTTTTATTTGAGGTCCGATGGTACTTCTCCACCGTGTTTTATTACAATATTATTTGATTTATTAATAGAGAAATTTTATTGGTGCTCTCTCCTTAAGAGAGCCTAACCGGTTTCACATATGACATCGTTGCAGACCTTATCATGTTTTGTTTTTCTGTATTTATTTTAGGGTTTGGAGTTGCAAACAGCAATGGTATTTATGCTTTCTTAGTACTTACACAAGGGATATAGCTCTGCTGACTAAGCTTTGTTACACTGGCTAAGCGATTCACGATAGTAAATATCAGGCACTATAAACTGACTAACGCATGTAACTGATTTCAGTAGATGCTCCGCTCTTAGTAAACCGTCCCGATGGTCTGTTGTTATAACCTATTCGGCCAGCCACTTACTTCTCTGTTACTATCATTTTAGCTATTAAATAAATTGTTGCCATTAAGCAGTTTATATAACACGTCCCAAGGGTGTTTTCTAAAATTTCCGCACAGACAGACTTTGTTCAAATTAAAAGCAATTACTCAGAGTATTATCTGTACTGGGCTCTTTTCATATTTAAGAAAAACTACCTATATAAATAAGGAAATACATTCAGTATGCCAATGCACTCGTGCATGACTGGGAGGAAAACCAGATGTGCCTGAATAGTCAACTAACCAGTCCTGGTATTAAAATGGGATTTTGCTAGTTATGTGCTCGCCATAGTATAGTGCATTGTTATTGTATAAAACCCAGCTGCAAGAAATCAGTCCTTGCCCTTTTACCCAGAGTGTCTTTAATTTAAGTTCCATAGAGACCGATCTGTCAGCACATTAAAGTTCTACATACACAGCTCTTAAGAGTGGCCTGGTTGATTATAGTACCTCTTTGTTAAATTAAACTTCAAAATGAACGTTCCACTGCTTTGTTTCAAATTCTGCAACATTTAACATTTAAATGCCGGTCCCCCACTTTATCCCACTATGAAAATACCGAAACTTGTGTCTTTCAAAATAATGTTTTGTAAAACATTAAAAATAAAATACACACACATATACATATATATATATATATACACAGCTGTATTTTAATATAGCCTGGTAGATGTCAGCGATAAAAACAACATTGTCGGTCTACTGATCAGAAATATCTTTTTTTCCATTAGGTCCAACATGACAATGGTTCAGCTTCTCATGGGAACTTTGTTTAGGACAATTGGGATGTGAAACACTCAGCTCTTTTGATGTCATACAAAAAAAGAAATTTGCCTGTGATAAGAAGAATGCTAGTACTGTCTTTTAATTTTTTTTTTTTTACTTTTTCTGTTATTTCAATAGGCAGATCAATAGGCATGGATTATGTAAACCACTCTTGTTTGAATTTGTTCCCACTGACCATAGGAGCAGAAAGGAATATCGTGGGACTTTGCCATGATAGCTACTTATCATCAGGTATTACTTACAGTTACCGTAGATCTCTAGAAATGTTATCGCTAAGAATTTGAGAATAAACTTTGGTCTCTGCACTTGAAGTATCAGACCGGAAAAGCTCGTAATACATCACATTGGTTTCATTTTTTCCAAATAGTAAATAGCTAAATGTTGAGCTGGGATTCTTTAAATAAATTCTAAAATCCTAAAATAGCTGAATTGAAAACAATCTCTGTTATTTCTCTGCTTCAGTAATATGAATTTAAATTTTGCAATACACTTTTTAATTACCTGCTGAGTTATTAAACCCCTTGATGTTTGGCAGTCGAAGTGCACTTGGTAGAATATAGATGGCAACAGGTGTGTTTTATCTCCCAAACCAATTGCCAGTAACGCATGTGTCTGGTTGAGAATTTTGAGTGGAAAGTTTTCGACTTTGGATAAACTCATTATTGTTTTGTTTTTTTTCTTCAATAAACTAAATAAAAATAAACAAACAATTTAGACATTAGTCAAGCTTAAATGACCCTTCTATGTTCTCTTGAATGTATTGTTTTTTCTACATTAAAAATTGTTGAGCCTTTCACAATTAATAATACGATCTGGACATCAAGGGAAATGTAAAAGCAATTTGTAAAATAAACTACTTCTTGGCAAGGTTACTGGTAATGATATTTCCAAATTCATCCAAACTTTAATACCTGGACCATTGTTACTTCTAGATGCCAAGCTAAACAGTGCTTTGTGTTCAATGTACAATCAATCATGTACAGCCCATAATGTTTTAATAGCTTTTCATTTTTTTTTTCCTGCTTGCTTTTATTAAAACTAATTTAAGCAAAGCATGTCTCTTTTGAAAACCGAAAAGCTTTTTCTACTTTTGAGAGAGGTAATTTGCCAAATGAGGCACAAAACTTCACAAAAAAATATTTCCTCAAAAGAATTATTCTAACTGATGAAAAGTTGACCATTAGAGAAGGTTGTACAAGGAACATATGTCTTGAAAATCTGGATTTGTTGACCGAATACCACATTTTAATCAGTTAATATGCCAATTTACATCACAGTCAATGTTTTTCATAGCTAATTAAAGCCAGAAAAACCATCTCATATATTATTGGTCACACTTTCCAAATTAAAATAACCCTATTGGAGTTTATTATGCATGGAAGCCTTCCCTGACTTGACTATGAACTCCATGTTTAGGGTATTTTGTACCGTTGCTAAATCTCAAAGGCAGATCCTGGGGGAGTATTGGAGCATATGTTCCCCGCTAACCCCCACTCTGTTTCCATATGCCTGCATCCATGTTGTTAAAAAATGGCCAGAGCCACTGTCACAAACGCACCCTACTACAAGAGTGTGTGTGACTTCTGGTGGTGAAAGGGTTAAAGTTCACTATTTATCTGCACTAGACCAGAAATAATTATATAAATCCACCTTAACACCACCCACACTGAATTGCAATAACATAAATATTACTATTTTAACGCTGACACCACCAAGATAATTTATAAATGGGGTGCCTTGGTCCCCCAGGTAAACTAGAAGAAAAACCCACAAAATAAATTTAGCACAAAAACTATACTTTTTTTTAGGTGACGTGATTCTTTACCTATAGAAACTATAAGTGACCGCCCCCTTGTGTTCCAGAACAACATAAATCCAAATATTAACTTTTGGTTTTACCTTCTCTTCTGTGCTTGCCACAAAAATAATAATTGCACCCATGAATTTGTTACCTTTTTTCCATTCCATAGATATGTCACACTACTTGTGACCTAATATAGCGGACTTCGTAATTCCTTCCAAACGGCTTATGGGGCAACCACTATATTTACATTCTGATTACAGTATATGTTTTCCTCCTTCTAAATATGCACAAAATGAGGCACGATTATTAATCTGGGAGTTATTATTAATGTTTCTTTTTGGATATGACACTGGTACAGTGTTCTCTTGAATGTCAATCGTCATTAACATATCAAAGGAATCCATTATCTATGAACAGTAACAGGCCATATGGTCAAAGTCAAAGTCAGTTATGGTCAAAGTAATTCTTCACCTAAATTAAGTGTTATGGTGCCAGGAGGCCCCCAGCCACATTCAGTTAGTTTACATTGAAACTAGATTTACAGGCACCGATGAGCAACATTTCACAACTTGCATAATCCTTAGTTGATCAAAAGAGCAATTCATTTTACACCTTGTAAAAGCCTTGGTTGATCAAAAGAGCAATTCCTGTTGTAAGCCATATGCCCTCTATCACATTCCTATATTAATTTATATAATATGAATTATGTAGCTTTGGCATGACAGTCACCACTTGTTAACCCTGTCAGTGTCATAACAGAAGTTGCATGCTTAAATGTGTCTAGGCATTTGCCTCTGTATGCAAATGTTTCCATTTTTGCATCTGTATTTCTGTGGTTGTAAGTGTTTCCATACAGTGCCCCTTCCAATCTGCAGTTTCATAAAACAGAAAAGAAGAGGACACCCTCTACACACAATAAACTTCAGCAACCTAAAGTGCTTTAGGTATTTGGAGTATCCTTTTAAGGATATGTCTCTGCTGCATTAAGATTTCTCTCACCTCTGACCAGTCTCCCAGTCCCTGCAACTGAAAATCAGCCACAAAGCGTGATGTTACCACCTTCATGCTTCCTCCGTTGGGATTGCGATGCGCAAGTGAGCTGGTTTCTGGCTTCCTCCGGACATGATCATTTGAATGGAGGCCAAACAGTTCAATCTTTATTTCATTAGACTAGAGAATCTTGCTTCTTCTTATGGTCTGAGAGTGCTTTTCTGCAATTTCAAGCTTTCATGAGTCTTGCAATGAGGAGAGTCTTCCGTCTGGCCAGTCTGCCATAAAGGAATGTTGCAGTCATGGTTGTCCTTCTGCAAGTTTCTCCCATCTCCATACATGATCTGTGGAGCCCACCCAGAGTGACCATCAATGTATTTGTCACCACTCTTACCAAGGCCCTTCTCTCTTGACTGCTCAGCGGCCAGCTCTAGGAAGGGTCCTGGTTGTCCCAAATTTCCATTTAAAGGAACACTCAAGGCACGGAAATGTCATTCTTACCTTCAAGGGTTAAATCATTCTTAAACGCTCTCAGCCAGTCAGCGATTCCCCTTTCACAAAACTGGTTTGGAAACAAAATATAGATCAAGTAACAGTGTACACACACTACAAATTTAAATGTCTTGTTTTTGCTTTGTCATTATGGAGTATTGAGTGTAGATTGATGTGAAAAAAAATCTAAACAATTGTAGCATTAACCTGAAACATTTTTTTTTTTTTTTAATTAAGGGGTCTGAATATTTTCTGAATGTACCATATGTGTAATGCATCCAGAAACATATGTAGCAAAGAGGTCCACAAATGTGCAATGCATCCAGAAACACATGTAGTTGAGTGGCAATTTAATTTTGTGTATATTGAATACATTTCATAAGACATACAACATACATACATATCAAAACATACAAATCAGATGGATGTGTCATTGTTACAATAGCACATTTTAAGTCATGTCTTTGAAAAGTATCTTTGTTGTTCTTCTACAAGGATCTTCGGGTATCTTTGTATATTTAGTTCCTTTCACCCGCATGCAGTGTACTAAGACATTTTTGATACAAATACTATATCATATACACATTTAGAAATTTGTTAACCTAGTCTTCCAACATGAACTGCTATAGGAATTTGCAGTACCATTACTAACTTTTCAAAGTTCTGTCATGGGGTGTTAATCATTTCATTATGCTTAGGCATGTGACTTTGAAGTGATGCACAGTAGTATTCATCTAAAAATTTTTAAAGAATAGAACTTTTTGGCAGATCTTTATTTGCGAGTGTTTTTGTGTTATACTGCCGTGAAGTCACCAGATGTAATAATTTAAAAGATTTGAGTTACAAAAAATGCAGTTAGAGCACAAGCAAACTTCAGTATGACGGTGATTCTGGGACTCATATCTAGTAGACTATGTATGGCGTAGACAAGTGGAGGACTTCTTTATTTAAAAAATACTGCTATTAGAGTCCCCGTGGTCTTTTCTGGACCATAGATGGCAAATAAGCAGTGAGTGCAACCTTGACTGGCCATACAATAATCAGGTCTTTGGTCATTCTTTCTTGGCCCATATTGCCCTAATTTTTTCTATATTTATGCCACTAAATGATATGTCTTCTTATTTCCCAACTAACTGTGCTGTCATTTCTAAGCAAATTTAGGAACCTATAATTTAGGGAATAGCATAAAATGGTCTTTACTCTGGGCACTTATCATCTTATCCCCTGATCCAGGATTACTGTAGCCTAATCCTATAGATGTTTTATATGTTAGGTGTACTGAATTTAAAAGAATAGCCAGATCAGCAGTGTTACTAATTTAAAATATACAATTTTGGAGATTTATCAAAGTGTCATTGACACTTTAGCATCCAATTTTTGGTGGATATTCAGCACAGTTTATTAAATTTGTTTGGATTTTCATCTGTTACTTCTTTTGCTCTCAAAGACTCCGTGGATTTTTCAATCTTTCTGACACTTTCTATCTGACAGAACAAGTGTTTCAGTTCTTTTTTCTCATTCTCACTTTTTTCCACCACTCTAATTTTCTGAAAACTTTGACAACTAGTTCCCACGATCAGGGCTGCCATCAGAAATTGTGGGGCCCCTAACACAGCTCAAGGTCTGGGCCCCCATGTGCCCGCCTCCAAATTCCGCCCACAGGAATACACACACACACACATATAGACACATACACAGATACACACAAACACACTGATATACAGACACACACACTGACGTACATACATACTCACATACTGACACACACATACATACATACTGACAAACAGACATACATACAAACTGACATACAGACATACACATAAATACATAACGGCATACATACACATACATACACACACACACAGATAGATATATACATACACAGATACATACATACACACACACACAGACATACACACACAGACATACACACTAACATACACACACACTGACATACACACAGACACACACAGACATACACACACAGACAGACATAAACATAGACAGACATACACACACACAGACATAAACACACACTGACATACAGACATACACACAGACAGACATACACACACAGACATACACGACAAACACACAGACAGACATACACACAGACATACAGATATACAGACATACACACTGACATACACACACGCAGACATACACACACGCAGACATACACACACGCAGACATACACACACAGACATATACACACACAGACATATACACACACAGACATACACACACACAGACATACACACACACAGACATACACACACACACACACAGACATACACACAGACATACACACACACACACACACACACACTGACATACAGACATACACACTGACAGACAGACATACACACAGACAGACATGCACACACAGACATACACACAGACATACACACAGACATACACACACTGACATACAGACATACACACACTGACATACAGACATACACACAGACAGACATACACACAGACATACACACTGACATACACATACCTCATTTATCAGCCACCCTCCTCTTACCTTTAAGTTGCAGGAGGGTGGCTGGGGATGATGGGAGTGAGCGGATGCCTCTCCTCTCTCCTCTCCTTTTTCCTCTCCTCTGCTCTCCCTCCGCTCTCCTCCCGCACACAGTAAGCTGGGAGGAAGTGACCGGACGTCACTTCCTCCCAGCAGCCCTTGCGGTGCTGCTGCAATTTTTTATTTTTTTTAAAGGGGCCCGGTCGCGCAATTACCCGGTCGCAGCGCTGACCGGGCCCCTGAAGATATAGGGCCCATCGGGTGGCCCTAAATGCTTGGACCACCTGATGGGCCCTGGTGCAGATGCACCTGCAGCAGTTTTGCCGCTCCACGTGGGGCCC